>NC_092063.1:192500-232500 GCF_039877785.1 Chaetodon trifascialis | reverse complement strand
TTTTCCGGTGCTGATGTTCAGGCTGGCTGTGCAGCAGGAGGACAGCGCCTCCCTGTGGCCACGCGGACGCCCTGCAGCTTTAACAGCGCAGTGACTGAAGCTCAGGTGAGATGTGAAGTTTAAGCTTGGAGCTCTCAGCAGAGGAGCAGGCCGTTTTATTTGGATGTGACGTCAGCTGTTAACCAATCATTAACCTTCATCTTACACTGAAGGATGCGTTCACAGTCATCTGACATTCAGGCTTTCACTCGCGCTATGAACACGACTGATCTGAGGTGATCAGCAGCTCTAACAAAGATCAATAATCACTTTCACCTCTGAAAACTTTCATTTCTTCACCTCGTCACCTGTTTTACTCCTCTGGTGTTTTAAACCTTTTAAAGACACGTGATGTGTCCTGTTCTCAGAGGCCGTCAAATCTTTGACTTTCTACTCATGAAAACAGCAAAAACTGTTCACAAATATTCACATTAAAACAATTAAAGCATCAAAAAAGTTTTCACTGTGTAGAAGAACCTTGAACATTTATTGCAATGACTGATCCATGAATGTGTGAACAAACAGTAAGCAGAAGGAAACATAAGCACCTGTCCTTTCAGTCCATTGTCCTTCATCTACTTGAGACAGCCCACCTCCCACGTCCTCACCAGGACGTCAGGTCCTTTTGTCTTTTCAATTCGGAGGTCTAGACCTTTTCTCATCCGCATCCAAAGTCCTGCAGGATGCCCCCGGTGTGAGCCACCCCCTGGGGAGTCGGCTCCGATACCTGCAGCAGACCACAAGGTGCGAATACACACCTTTGTGTGGGGGGGGTGTTCCAAAGCTATGAATGTTTGGCTCTCCCCAAGCTCGTGTGGTCATCGACCTTTTCTTTGCAAACAAAATAAAAACCTCGTCGGCCGTCAGAAGTCTCTATTTCATTCTTCACCAGCAGCAGAGAATTTCCACAACAGCACCTCAAAACTGTGCTTACGCACAGTACTTCAAAGTACTTAGTTACTTTCCAGCTTCCTGTTGAGGAGTAAGAGAAGGAGACGTGAACTGATGTGAGTTCATCTTTAATGACACAAACAACATCGATAAATAAACACGTAGTGAGAAATGGAAGAGAGCGTTTCATTTCATGGTCTGACGAAAAGTTCCACCGTGCAGACTGAAGCTGGAGTACTGCACGCAGTACATGAAGTACTCCAACCTAAACCCTGCACGCAGTACATGAAGTACTCCAACCTTGGTTTCCTGAAAGTTTGCGGCAGGTCAGAAAACAGAGGCGAGCTGAACGAGGCTCCTGATCAGCCGTCAGTAAAAAGACTGAATGATTCTTTTCACGCGCAGGAGACAGACGGCGTTTCACCCTCTCAGGCTGCATCACTTTAATACCCCGCCGAGTACGTCCCAGTGCACAGTACGTCCCAGTACACAGTACGTCCCAGTGCACAGTACGTCCCAGTGCACAGTACGTCCCAGTACACAGTACGTCCCAGTACACAGTCCTGATCCGTCGCGTCGACGGCGGGGTCGCACGAAGTCGTGGCTTCTGTTCCAAATCCCAAACTTTACTTTCACAAACTGTGACGGCTGCAGGAGCAATGGGGTCAAAGTTCAAGGCACGATGTTACGATGAAGTAAGACGTCCTGACGTCTACACGCTGCACGCAACAGGATGGAAGAGTGAGAGATTTGGAACGCGGCCGCAGAGTAGCCTGTATGCAGCCTGAGAGATGAAACCAGGGCAGAGGACGTCTGTGTCCTCCCTGATGCTCTGAAAGGAGACGCTCAGTCACAGCTCAGTGTCTTCTGCGTGTGAAGCGTCTCAGAGGGAGCGGCCTCGAGTGATGTCACTTAAGTCGAACAAACCTGTGGGCGGGGTCAGAAAGACGTAAGCGGCCCGGGCGTCTGCGGCTGCTACAGGCTACATTAGCTGCTGCTAGCACAACACACCCAGCCTCTGAGCGGACTGTTGGTGGTCCAGTTGCATTGTGGGTAATGTAGGCACGGAGTTTTGATGAGAAAGTGGAATTAGATCTGAAGTCTCTGCTGCGTGGATTTGGATCCACAGGATGAAGCGAGCGTCGCGAGTCTGGCGGTCAGCGAGCGTGACGCCGCCTCTAAACATCGAACTGAAAACACAAAGGATGGAGGACATTTCGCTGACGGCGAGGTCAGGTGACATCACGGTCACGTGACCCGGAAACACTGCGGCTGCAGCAGCAGCAGTGAGGCCTTCGGACGTGTCACTTCCTCCCGCTGTGATCACAGTATTAAGATGGCGCTGAGATGAAGGAACAGAACAGGAAGCACCTCCTCCAGCTCCTTCCTGTTCGCAGTCAGACGGTCATGTGACACAAAGCTCATAGGTTCCATTCCTGCGACGGCAGTCTCTTCTTCTTCTTCTTCTTCTCTTCTTTTCATTTTCACTGCAGCTCTCTCTCCCTCCCTCTCTCCCTCCCTCTCTCCCTCCCTCCCTCTCCCTCTCTGTCCATCTCTCAGGTGCGCCTCCTCTTGGCTCCTCCCGGACTTGCCGGGTTGGAAGACGACATCAGTTTCTCTGCTGCTCGACTCCTCTTCCTCTTCTCGGCCTCCTTGCCTCCTCCTCCCCCTCCTCCTCCTCCCCCTCCTCCCCCTCCCCCTCCTCCTGCTGCTGCTGCTGCTGGGCCTCCTTCGCTCCCTCCCTTCTCCTTGTCTCGCTCTCTCTCCTTGTCCCGACCGCTGCTCGTTCGCTCCGACATCTTCACCGAGGAGTTACTTCCTGCAGACAGACGGACAGAGACAGACGGACAGAGACAGACGGACAGAGACAGACGGACAGAGACGGACAGATAATAAAGACCTGCTGGAATCAAACACTTTCAGCTCTGTCTAACAGACTGAGGGACGAGTACCTTCTTCATGTGTAGCTGGAGGCTCTCTCTCCACCCTGAACTCCTCTTTGGTCTCCTCCTCCGAGCCCAGCTTCCCTGCACACACACACACACACACACACAGACACACACACACACACACACACACACACACACACACACACACACACACACACACACACACACACACACACACACAGAGTCATGACAGAGAAGAAGCGTTTGGAGCTAAATGCTAATGTCAGCCATCACGTCCACGTCCTCACCTTCTTTGACCTCCTGGATGATGTCATCAGGCAGAGAGAAACTCTTCTCTGTGTTTGGAAACGGCAAGATCTCCGACTCGTGCTGCGTCACACACACACACACACACACACACACACACACACACACACACACACACACACACACACACACACACACACACACACCTCAGTCAAATAAAAGGTTTCAGAAATGAAATGTGAGCATGTGTGAGTGAGTGTGTGTGTGTGTGTGTGTGTGTGTGTGTGTGTGTGTGTGTGTGTGCGCGCGCGTCCTCACCAGAGCCTGCATGTCGTACATTGTCCCCAGATGATCCCAGATGACGGAGGAGGACACCTGCCGGCCGATGTTCTGACTGAACTTATCTCTGATACAGATCATGTGGAAGTGACGGTTCACTCCTGCAGAGACAGAGACACAGAGAGACAGAGGGACAGAGAGAAAGACAGAGAGAGAGAGGGACAGACAGAGAGAGAGAGGGACAGACAGAAAGACAGAGAGAGAGAGGGACAGACAGAGAGAGAGGGGGATAGACAGAGAGAGAGGGACAGAGAAACAGAGGGATAGATGGATGGACGGACAGACAGACAGACAGACAGACAGACAGACAGAGTTACAGTGTGTCTCTGTCCACCTACACACTACCTGCACACAGTATAACAATAATAACAATGTTTCTTTATTCAGCATCACAGGATACAAAGTGGCTCATGTGGCTGAAGCAGGATCACAAACAGATCCTGAACCTGAACCTGAACCTGAACCTGGATCTACATCACACACCTGAACCTGAACCTGGATCTACATCACACACCTGAACCTGAACCTGGATCTACATCACACACCTGAACCTGAACCTGGATCTACATCACACACCTGAACCTGAACCTGGATCTACATCACACACCTGAACCTGAACCTGAACCTGGATCTACATCACACACCTGAAACCGAACCTGAATGTACATCACACACCTGAACCTGGATCTACATCACACACCTGAACCTGAACCTGGATCTACATCACACACCTGAACCTGAGGATGTAAATACAATCTCACGTCGTAGTTTCAGCTCCATCTGTCTGAGATCTGCTTCGTTATCGGCTAAAACTAAACTCTGGGCTCAGGGTTAACAGAGGACTCGAACCAGTTTTCATTATTTACACGGACCCTTCAGGGCCACTCTCCATGACCCCCAGTTTGCGACGCTCTGGGTTAAACTGGTGGAACTGTGCAGCAGTTAGCGGCTCCAGAAGCTAACAGGCTAACAAGGCTAGCTGCGTCTTACCGACGGGTTTGTGTCCGATCATCGCGTGAAACAGACAGACCTCCACCTCGTGGCTCCAGACCACCGAGTCCTCCCCGGGGACCAACGCCGAGTCCGGAGGCTTCTCATCGGTCTGATTCAGCGTCACATCTGCTTCCCCCATTTTCAACTAAAAGGCTAAAACAGGCTGGAAGAAGCAAAAGAGACGCCTGCCATGAAGCTCCGCTTCGAGTGTGTTTCTTCCGGTTCCGCCAGCGGCAGCCGGAACCAGTGTTGCCAGGTGGGAAATGTAGGATTATCGTACCAGAGACATAAAATTATCGTATTTTGAGGGAAATTATCGTACACCCGTCATAATCAAACTAAACAAGTCTATTGATGCGCTATAGTCACTCTAGTGTTGAATAGCGTCTAACAGGCACTCACGGCTTTGCGTCAGTACGGAATGGATCAGACCGGATCAGACCAGGTCGGCTCTGTTTCTTCTTCTTTTCTTTTTTTATCATTTCCTCACTCATGGGGCGGGCGCAGCGGACTATTCAGCCAATCATTACCGTTGTTCTGAGGCAAGCTCACATTTAGAAAAGCACGATTGGCTTGAAACTTGTCATTTGGAAAGAGATGCCTTCAGGGTTCACAAAAAAAATCCGACAGACAGTTACGACAGGCTGATTAAACCGATTACAACCACACTTTCACGGAATGGTCAAATTATCGTATATTTGGCCTTTTTTGGGATTATTGATCGTACATCGTACAGAGGGCAAAATTATCGTACAAATACGATAATTATCGTACACCTGGCAACACTGGCCGGAACTGTGTTTGCACTTCCGGGTTTTGTTTTTCAGAATAAATGTGTCAGCTCAGAAATCTGTCCAAAAACTTGATTTTACCCCAGAACTACTAAATAATTAAATAAAAACAAAGAAAGAGACAAATCATCATTATACTCCATCAATCAATAATCAACATCACTTTGGTCTTCTTTTCAGGATAAAAGCCTCACGTCAGGAGTAAACGGCACTTAAAGCTCATTCTGCATGTTGGATAAACAAACAAATGAATAAATAAGATAGCCATACATAATCTAGCCTTCATGCGATAACATCAGGCAGACTTTTTCTGTATGAAGAATATTTAGAAATACCTGTAAATGCAGGTGCAGTGAGCTCAGTGGTGGTTTATTTTCAAGATTAACGTTTCAGTAAAGGCTAAATATTCCCCTTATTCAGCTGCATGTAAGATTCAGATTACTGCGTTTTACTTGCAAGCTTCCAGTTCGTAGGCGTGGACGTGTCCCTGTTAGACAAGGAGTTACTCAGCAGTGACTCATCTTTTGTGCTGCAGCTGGTTTTTACTTTAGAAAACACAGCTTAGAAAAAGAGTCCTTATTTGTGGCTTCATTAGCGAAGACGTTGGAGGTCTCAAAACAAGCATTAACTGAACATAAGACACAAGAACACAACTTCAAAGATTTCAGTTTTCTGACTCTTTATGCAAAGTTGTGTTACTTTGAGTTAATTAATAACAATGAAATCTTAAATAAGCATAAAAATCCTCAAAGTGCTGCTAAGAATGAAGATGGACACACTGTCTGCGCACCAAGGAAGCAGACCGAGTCTGAGTTCTGCGTCTCTATACGGTGATCAAAACACCAAAAACTTTATTGCAAATAAAACAGATACAGTTGGGGCCGTGAAACGACCTCCTGCACAAATGCAACCAGAGAGAAAGAAAAACATTTCAGGTACATCATATTTAAAATGATGAGGGGCTACTGAACTTCACTGAGCTGAATATGATCATATACTTCGACCTTTTTTACATCAAAATACAAAACTGTGCATTCTTAATAAAGCGTCAACACCAATAACATCGAGAATAACAACGCGAGGCTGAGTATGTCCAGTCAGAGTGGGTTTTTCTCAAGCGTCCAGAAACTGACAGATGTGTTGCTTCACGTCAGCCTGGGAGACTTTGAAAGCTGCACGGTGAAACTTCCTGGTTTCTCCCATACTTTAAAGACAAATTACTTCCCAACGTGGCATCAGTACCTTTATGTTAATAATACTGCACGCAGTAAAAATCCTGAGCTCTATGATCGTGAAGATTTCAAGGAAAAGATGAGAAAGTTTCAATCTCAGAAAAATTCTTCTGATAAAACTGTTTGTTGATGTTCAAAACTTTTATTTTGAAATTCTGACTTTCTGACCCTTAAAGAAGCTGACTTTAAAGGGCCACTCCACCAGTTTTACATATCCAGATCAGTTTGTTTTGTTTTTGACACCAACTCAGCCTGTGCCAAGTTGCATTGTGGGAAATGAAGCAAAGCTTCTGCAGCTTCAGTTTTACTCCGACTCTTGTCAGTCCCCTGACCTCACGGGCGTGCGACAGTAAATCACATCAGTCTGAGAACGCTTGAGGAAAAAACCCAAAATCCTGTCTCGACTCATTCTCACAGCTTATTGGATGAAGAGGCCAAGGGGCCCCTCCCCTCGTAGCCCTTCCACCAATAAGATGTGAGCGTGAGCACCAGGGGGACTGGAAACGCTCAGCAGAGGAGGTTCAGTCCGCCTCCTCCTCCCTTTAATCCTCTCCTCTCACAGGCCAGAACTTTAAGACTGAAAACTGGTGCACGGAGGATTTAACCAGGCAGGTAAGGCTCACCTGTCCTGTCCGCCTGAGCCAGACGCAGAGCGAACAGGAAGGAGCGAGCTCGGGGAAAACTTTTGGTCCCTTTGGTTTAGAGCTGCAGCTGAGGTGAGCTTTGACCTTCACTTGTCTGTGAAGAGCGCACGCTCCTGAACGCTCCTGAACGCTCACACCTGTGCCGTCTTCAGGTGTAACAGTGAGATGTGCTTCCTGGGGATCAGCTGATGCGCTCTCACAGTCATCGTGCAGACGAGGGTGTAGAGACAGCACGGCTCTGACGAGTAAACACTTAAAAACCCGTCGCTGACTTTTCATCTTGAAATTCTGGCCTTTCACAAGAAAAATGAAAACGAAACTGAAGCAACAGAAAACGCCGATGTGAGAAAGCAGAAGGCAGAGCGAGCAGCGGCCCGGCGCCAAATAAACCAGGAAGTGATCAAAGCCGGAGACAAAGAGCCGCACCTGCACCATTCACAGGTGTCAGCGCGTACCTGGGACGACTGCGATGACGGAGGCTTTAAAGACAAAGAGCTCGTTTTAACGGTTCCTGGTCGATCTGAGCCAGCGAGCCGCCGACACACAAGAAGGTCGGATGTGACGACTCCGCGGCCGCGTCCCAAACATATTGCTAGACAGAGTTTAACCTGTGAACGAGCAGTTAAACCAGGATGTTTTCGGGGGAAACGGTAAAATGTGGCGCCGCAGACGTCCGGTGTTCCTGTGTGAGGCAGCTGAGACAGACAGAGGAATCTGAACCGGTGTGACGAAACGACCTTTAGTCAAACACACCGCCACCGGCGACTAAGCCCCGCCTCCCTCCGGCGGCGAACAGGAGGCTGGAGAGGCGGGAGAGGGAGGGGCTTCAGTGAAATGAGGTGGCAGCAGGCTGGATGAGGAGGTGATGGGGGGGGCAGGGAGGGGCAGCGATGGATGCTATTGGTCCTTCTTCTCTGATTCTGATTCCTCTTTAGCGCCCTCCTCCTCAGCAGAGGCCTCCTCGTACCTGGAGAGGAGGAGAAAGAAGAGAAAGAGGAGGAGGAGGGAGGATGAAGAGACAGAACAGGACGGGAGAGAAATGTTCAGCGTAACGTCATCAATCAGCTTTTTCCTCTTCTGCATGACTATTTCTATTGATCACCAATAATCATCAATCAATCAGCAGCAGCTTCACAACAGAACACAGCGACCAGGACGCTCGGCGTCCGCTGCTGAGGACGACCTGGTTTCAGCCAGACGCTGCAGGCAGCGGCGGCGGCCATGACAGCCACAGAAGACAGAGGTCATGAGGTCATTAAATAGAAGAAGAAGAAGAAGAAGAAGAAGAAGAAGAAGAAGAAGAAGAAGAAGAGCTCATCTCGTGACAGATTTGGCTGTTTCTTGTGTTGAGGAGTTAAAAATCTGAAAATTGTCTATACTGATTTTTTTAACAAATAAAACAAACATCTGAGGCGAGGTCCTTCAAAACAAAAGCACGTGGCTTTTAAGTTTCACTTCCTACAGTTTAAAACAAATGAATGATGGAGCGATGGTTGTGGTCGTGATCAGGTGACACACAGAGCGACAGGTGAGCAGATGGGTGAAGGGATGGACGCGTGACAGCACTCGTCATGTTAACGGGCTGATTACCTGCCCAGGCGAGACAGGAGGGGGGAGTAAAGAGAAAGGGGCGGGGCCTCTACATGTGGGGCGTGGGCGGTAGCCGGCGGCGGCGGGGGGAGGAGCCTGTCGCCATTGCATCCATGGAGCTAGCCAGGCTGGCAGGCGAGCCACTGACGGTTGGGAAGGAAGTGAGCCTGGGAGAGCCAGGGAGAAGCTCCTCTGACGACTCATAGCTAACCACGGGGGAGACGGAGGGGGGGAGACAGGGGGGGGAGAATGGATGGGAGGGGGAGACGTGGCAGACAAAAGAAGAAGAGTCAGAGAGGAAAAGGTGAGACAGAGGAGGAGAAGACAGAGACAGAGAGAAAGCTGTAAGTTTTTATCTTAAACTCTAAAGTTAAAAAACACTACAGAGCTCTACTGCCAAAATATCTGAGACGAGAGGGATGGAGGAGGAGGAGGAGGAAGAGGAGGAGGAGGGACAATGACACGGAGGATGAGAAAGGAGAGAGGAGGCTGGGATGGAGCAGAGGAGGAGAAGAGAGGACAATAGGAAGACGAGGGGGGACTGAATGAGGTGCTGGGAATGGAATGAGGAGGCCTGGAGGAAGAGGCTGTCAATCCAAGGCGTCAGGATGACGAGGAGGATGAAGAGACGAGACACAGACAGACAGACAGACAGACAGACAGACAGACAGACAGACAGACACATTGCAAGGCTAAAGTCTGCACACTGAACACGGCAACCTTGTACTCAGCTCTGATTGGACATGTTGAAAAAGTGTGTTTTAACAGAGTGCTCAGGTGAACGCTGATGTTTCAGGACCCTGAAGGCAGCACCAGCGTTTAACCGTCACACTGCTTTGAAGATGTTCTTTCTCTCGTGAATATTTCAGGAACAGGAAGCGTGTTCCCGCGCTTTAAATGAAGGTCTGACAAACGCCTCAGCTGGTCATTCTGCCGTCCAATCACACAGCAGAAAAGCCGATCCTTTCCCTCCTTTTGATCACTCCGAGCGACCCACCTGAACATCTCCGTGAGCTCTCCTTTGAACAGCGCCACGATGACGGGGAAGCCGATGCAGGCTGGCACCAGGTAGAGCAGAGCGGGCTGTGGACGGACAGACGGACGGATCAGCCGGCGGCCTAACGTACTTCACTTAAGATAACCAGCGTTTCATCACAGCTTCAGAGCTCCGCTGCTTGACCTCTGACCTCCCGCCTCATACCTGTGCATGTTTGAAGGTGTGCATGACGAAGATGGTGAGGCCCAGTCCGAAGATGTAGGCCAAGAAACTGGAGTAGAAATACGTCCTGCTGTTCTTCTTCAGGCTGTGGGAAGACGGACAAACAACACACTTTACTCGACAGCCGACGATCACGAGGAGCATTAAGCCTAAAATCTACGAACAGGAGAGGAGGAGGAGGAAGAGGAGGGGGAGGAGGAGGAGGAAGAGGAGGAGGGGGAGGAGGAAGAGGAAGAGGAGGAGGGGGAGGAGGAGGAGGCGTCACCTGACGTCGAAGCGCAGCAGCAGGGCGATGAAGATACCCGGGATGACGACGTCACCCAGACCCAGCATGGCAAAGTTACTGGCTTCAAGTCCTTTCTCCAACAAGTCCTGAGGGAAGACCACTGGACGAGAGAGGACAGCACAGATAAGGACGGCAGGTTTGATTGGACCAGCTCAGATGGGTCAATCACGTGACCGCAGAAACGTCACAACCAGCTCTTTCTTACATTTGATTGGTGCTTCGAAGGACTTGGCAACTGTCACCATGACGTTGGTTCCAAACACCTGGAGACAGAGAGGAAGAGGACAAGAGACAGATGAGGCATGGATGCTGCGTTCAAGTGCTGCTGCGTTACTGTTGGATGACACATTTACGAAATAATCCCTACAAGAGAAGAATCATGTAATGAGTTCAGAGGAGGAGGAAGCTGAGCGGTCAACGCTCCTACGGTAAGTGAACGCACGTCAACACTCACCCAGAAGACATCGTAGACAAACAGCCCTCCCAGCAGGATGCAGCCGGTACTGACGTTGTTCAGGTGGAGCAGCTCCACGCCATTGAGGGCAAACGCCAGGCCAAACAGATTATTGGCTATCCAGTGCTGTGACATCATAAAACACTGACAGGTTATTGGCTACCCAGTGCTGTGACATCATAAAACACTGACAGGTTATTGGCTACCCAGTGCTGTGACATCATAAAACACTGACAGGTTATTGGCTACCCAGTGCTGTGACATCATAAAACACTGACAGGTTATTGGCCATCCAGTGCTGTGACATCATATAACACTGACAGGTTATTGGCTATCCAGTGCTGTGACATCATATAACACTGACAGGTTATTGGCTACCCAGTGCTGTGACATCATAAAACACTGACAGGTTATTGGCTATCCAGTGCTGTGACGTCACAGAGCAGTACAAGAGTCCCATGACTGAGAACACCTTCCAGGCTACGTTACCTTTTTGAGCAGGTACCACACTCCCACCACGCTGCTGATGAGCAGACACACCAGGTTCTTGGTGTCAAACTCGTAGTTGACTATTTCTGCGGAGAGACGGAGAGACGAGCGTCTGAACTTCAGGTCAATCGATTAAAAAGAGACAGTTTCCAGCGGCCCGTGGGGCGGCAGGTCTCACCTTCTTTGGACTCTCCGGAGCCCTGAGTGAAGAGCAGCTGGTACTGTTTGTTTGGGAAAGACTCTGGAAAGACTCTGGACATCAGAGGACTGAGACACAGAGAGGACGCACAGTTAACCCTAACCCATCAGGACGTTTAGACCGATTCAATCTGCTTGACGTTTACTGTCTCACCTCATCGTGTGAGACAGAGCCAGGACGCCCAGGCCGAAGAAGTAGACGGACAGCAGCAGGTTGATGTACTCTTGAGAAAACACCTGCAACAGAACAAATGTCCAGCAACAGGTGAGTGTGGACGAGGCCTTTGTCCACATGACTCACGTGCTCGTTCATATGAAGGCTGCACACATGAAGGCACATTCAACAGACCGAGTGCCGCCACATGTCCACAGAGATAAACGCTGAATCTGCAGTGAGAGGCTGCGTCTCCGCTCTGTTTCTGTCTCCATGTGTTTGAACCATGTCCAAACCCGACTGCAGCTGAACACTGTCCACACTGTTTGACACAGTGTCTGCGGCCCTGTGTCCATCTGCATGTCATCAGTGCACAGTTCTACCCCTGCAGGAGGGCTGAGGAAACCCCGAGTTACCTTGAAGAAGAGGTAGAGCCCAAACAGAGTACAGCTGGCGATGATGGGAAACCTCGCTGCGTCTCGCCCGGTGATCGTTTCCGGCATGTCTGATGCATTCTGGGAGGAGAGAGAGAGACAGGGGAGACGTTAATACAGAGAAGGAGAAGGACGCTGGACAGAACAGGACAAAGTCCAGCTTAACTGAAGCAAAGACCTCTGAAGTGAGCAGGAACCAGTTTGTACGAGTAGAACAGAAGGACTGAACTCTAAAACAGCCGTGATCCTTTAAATACTGCAGTACTACTATGACTAAAGCGTTCTTTCAATCAGCGTCAAGCTGCTGTAAAACTATTAGTTTATGTATTTTAAAAACGAGCGCATCAGAGGAGGAGTTATGACCGCCTGCACGCCGACGCCGAACCATGTGAGCGGAAATCAAACATGGACCACACGCGATGGGACGCTGCTGCCGGATGAAACCGGAGGCTTCAGGCGAAGCGAGGCGGTGAAGTTCAACCTGAGCGACACGGATAAGCAGCACAGACTAACCCTCCGTGGTGATGATGATGATGATGATGATGATGGTGATGATGATGATGATGATGATGGCTGAACTGATAAACCTGTTCCAACATGTCAGGACACAGAAACAAATCGAGACGTTCGATCGAATCACAGCCTTTCCCACTCGCTGCTCCTGAACGTCAGAAACACGTCATGAGCCCGTCTGAAGTCAGGTTTTACTGTGTACAAGTACGACACGAGCAGTTTTCTTTGCGGTCCAGCAGAGGACGCTCAGACAGGAGGAGGACGCCCAGGAGCAGAGCTGTGACAGTCTGACAATGAGGACAGCAGCACCTGAGACGCACAGGGTGGAGATATTTTAGGCTGAAGGTGGAGGAAAAGCTTACTTCACAACCACGACACACCTGAGCTCCAACAGCAGCGAGGAAGAGGAGCGACGGTCAAGCCTCCTCCACCGACCAATGAGGACGCGCCTCAGCTGTACGACGCCTCACACGCCACAGCTCACACGTTATGTCACAGGCGTGTTGGTGTTCGCCGTCAGGCTGAGCTGCAGCACAGTGACAGACGTCCCTGAGAGTCACCTCCTCCGTCTATATTCTCCTCCATCCACTCCCCTGACACTGAAACTGGGACAGGACGGGACAGGAGAGGAGATGGAAGGAGGAGACGAGGAGGGAGGAAGAGGAAGAGGAAGAGGTCGCTCCTTCAGACCAGCTGTGACTTCTGATGTTTGCCTAAAATCACAAACAGCTCGCGCAGAGTTTTGACCAATCAGAGGCGGTTTGCCGCCTGTGTCAGTGCTGTGGGTGGAGGTGATGGGTGGAGCCCATGCTGATGATGATGATGATGGAGGAGCTGCCTCGGAGGAGAGGCAGTCGGAGTCAAAGTCGGCGCGTGTGCGCAGGAGGTCGGAGGAGTCGACTGCAGCCAGAGGAGCGTCCTGAACGCGAAGACGTCCCTCACGTTGTCCAACAGCTAACTGCTAACAGCTGCTGAGACCAAACAGGAGACATGAGTTCAGTCTGTCTGTGACATTCAGTGGTATTTACGATGTAATCTACGAGAAACGACGTGTTAAAAGCTGCTAAAGCTAACCATAAAATAACTCTAAATCTTCTCTCTGTTGTCTGGTTGAGCTGCTGAGCTCACCTGCAGCAGGTCAGGTACGTTAAAGTCAAACAGACTCATGCAACAGCCAATCAAAACGCTGATCTCACACGTCAGTCAGAGTTTCACTGTGTTCAAGGATTAACATTTTTATTCTATTTGTGAGCTTCGTATCGACCCTCAGCGCGTCTGCAGGGCTCAAACTGTCATGTTCTCAACCAACGGCTGCTCAGACTCAGTTCTCGTTTACTTATTTTCTGATCCAAAACTTGAACCAAAACCCAGCCGTGCCCATTTATCAGACAGATGAAGTACTTCCTGTACTTCATGCTGGAAACAGACAGGAGTTACTGCGCGTTTAGCTTCACTGTTACTGCGACACGATGACGCTGCTTAACGCTCGCCGGCTAGCTGCTAACGGCGTCTGTGAAGACGAGACGAGCTGAACACGCTGCTGCTGTTCTTTCAGGTGGACGTCAGGTTGTCCCTCACTCTGTTAGCAGTTAGCTCCATGACAAACACCCCTGTGTGTGTGTGTGTGTGTGTGTGCGTGCGTGCGTGCGTGCGTGCGCGCGCGCGCGCTGTGGTGTCAATGCTGCAAACAAACAGTGGCTCTCATACTCACTCTGAACCCAGAGTCGTAATCATTTTCCCCGAGCTCCTACAGACAGACAGACAGACGGACGGACGGACGGACGGAATGGATGGACAGACAGATGTGCACAGACAGACAGGGAGAGAGAGGGATCAGATCGGCAACAAGAGGAGGACTGGAAGCAGGGACCAAAATCACATCAAGCCAACAGGTGTCAAACGCAGGAAGCCAATCAGCACGGCTGAAGTCTGAGAGGAAGCTACCTGAATGATTAAAGACGGCTCGCTATAAAGATGGCCGACAGAGAGAGAGACAGACAGAGAGAGAGAGAGAGAGACAGAGAGAGAGACAGGGAGAGAGGGAGACAGGGAGAGACAGAGAGAGAGGGAGACAGAGAGAGAGGGAGACAGGGAGAGACAGAGAGAGAGAGACAGACAGACAGAGAGGGAGACAGAGAGAGAGGGAGACAGGGAGAGAGACAGACAGAGAGAGAGAGAGAGAGACAGAGAGAGAGACAGGGAGAGAGGGAGACAGGGAGAGACAGAGAGAGAGACAGACAGAGAGAGAGACAGGGAGAGAGGGAGACAGGGAGAGACAGAGAGAGAGACAGACAGAGAGAGAGAGAGAGACAGACAGAGAGGGAGACACAGAGAGAGAGAGACAGGGAGAGACAGAGAGAGAGGGAGAGACAGAGAGAGAGGGAGACAGGGAGAGAGACAGACAGAGAGACAGACAGAGAGAGACAGACAGAGAGACAGAGAGAGAGAGAGACAGGGAGAGACAGAGACACAGAGAGAGAGAGAGAGAGACAGGGAGAGACAGAGAGACAGAGAGAGAGGGAGACACAGAGAGAGAGAGAGAGACAGGGAGAGACAGAGAGAGAGGGAGACAGGGAGAGACAGAGAGAGAGGGAGAGACAGAGAGAGAGAGAGAGACAGAGAGAGAGGGAGACAGAGAGAGAGAGAGACAGGGAGACAGAGAGAGAGGGAGACGGAGAGAGAGAGACAGGGAGACAGAGAGACAGAGAGAGAGGGAGACAGGGAGAGACAGAGAGAGAGGGAGACAGGGAGAGAGAGAGAGACAGAGAGAGAGAGAGAGACAGACAGACAGAGACAGACAGGAAGAAATGAGAGAGGAGGGGCGACATGTAACAAAGCTCAGGATTCAAAGACACTTGTTTCTGTCATCTTTGCCTTTTCTCAGACTTTGTCTCTGCGGGCCACCGTACTGTCTCACTGTGAGCCAATCAGAATAAAGCCGAGTTTCCATCCGAGTGCATGGAAAATTTGAACCGACTTAGGAGAAAATCAGCAAAAGAAAGCGTGAATGAATTGTCGTTTCTGTCCAGCAGCATCATGTGACCGTTAGGAGACGGTTCATGGAGACGACGGCTGTGTCCACAAAACGAGTATCTCTGCGTTTCTGTCTGTCCTTTGACTCTGGGAACTTAAGATTACTCTGTAAAATACTGCAAAGAATACCAACAGTTAACCAGGAAAAGCTTCAGCTCTTGACTCTGAAAACACTTTGACGGTCGACCAAAGAGACAGTTTGTCTTATCTGGACGTGATGTCCAACCAGCAGAGCGGAAGAAGTGATCATTGATCATTGATTGATCATTTACTTAAGCCTAAATACTACAGTGTAGAAATACCGCTACAAATCCTGCATTTATACAGTATTAGCATCAAAATATACTTTAAGCGCCAAATGTAAGAGTACTCATTATGCAGATTCAGAATGAAGTACATGTACTGCTGGATGTACTTCATGATGCATTCATGTGTTCATCACTTTAACATTGCAGCTGGTAAAAGTGGAGTTATTTTTATATGCTGCCAGAATAATACTTCATAATTTACATTTGATAGTAATAATCTGAATCTGCAGAGTCACTGAAGCTGTCAAATACATTTACTGCAGTAAAAAGTACTACATCACCCTTTGAACTGCAGTGTGGCATAAAATGAAATGGAAACAGCTGAAGTACAAGTACTTAAGAGCTGTCCCTGAGTGCAGTACTTCAGTAAATGTACAAAGTTTCACTGACTCCCACTCATCACCGACAAACACGCACAACTGCGCATGTCCGCAAAACCCCCCAAAAGAGTGCAAACAAATCCCTCTGGTACACGTCACTCTGACACGCGCACACACGCGCACACCTGGAGCTGAACACGTCACTTTAACTTCCTCTATCACCCGTTCTACCTCACAAATTGATGCGTGACGTCACATTGGTCGTCACTCTCCTTCTCTGTGCGCGTTTACTTAAGTTCCTGTTAACCTGTCCGGATGTCGCGCGGACAGGTGAAAGCGTGACAGCAGGTAAACAGACACCGACGGAAGCGGCCCATCAACAGAGGCCATCACTGAGCAAACCAGTAAAAGTACAAGAAGAAGTGAAGACAGGTGTTTCTTTGGTCTGGAGCCTTTAAAAACCCCTAAAAACAGACACGAGGGGCCTCAAACGCCGCACAGGATGTTTCTTCATCTACGGTGCAAAAAACTCTGTAAAGCTGAAAATAACCATTAAAATGTACAACAACTGTAATGTCTGCTCGTCTCTCTGAACGGAAAGCCTCTCTTTCTATGATTTCATACATAACTTTAATAAATAAAGGCTTTTCTCGGTGAATGTTTATCTAAAACCGTTCAGACTCACCTGGCCAGCCGTTAGCTAGCTGCGAGCTGAGCTAGCTAGCCGCTGGAGGCTAACGGCACCGGGGTTTGTTCAGGAGGACTGCGGCTAAAGTTACCTTGGATTTGGAGCAGGTGACGGACCGGAGGGCTCCGAAGAAGATGGGCAGCAGCGCCATGAACACCAGGCTGCCGTATGCCAGCGCCGTGCCCTCCGGAGTGGCCACGAATTTAGCCGTAGCGTTGAGCGCTTCGGTCCCGTTGGAGTCCGTGGCGTTCAGGGCGTCCAGGACAGCGGCGGCGGCGGCCTCCGGGGCCGAGGCCGGGACTTGTTCTGCCTCGGACATGGTTCTTCAGAGACAGGTTTCAGGGGACCAGGGACAGAGTTGGGGCGGTGGTGGAGGTTGGCAGACGGACAGAAGTGGAAGCTGAGGCTGTGTGTTTCTCATTCATCTACCGCGGTGCAGCTGGAATCCCGTTAAGGCCACGTTTCCTAAAACAGCCAGCAGAGAGGAGGCAGCGGGGGAGAGGTCTCACTCTGCTGCGTTTTCCGGGACCCGAAACATCACCGACGAGTTGTCTGCTTCCATATAAAACGCGTGAAAGTAAAGGAATCGGTTGCATTCGGGTCTGTAACTGACAACTAGTATTTATTATTATCAATCAACAGGAAATGATGTCAGAAAACACGAAGAAAAAAGCCCATCCCACACCCAAAGACACTGGGGGACACCAGAGGACAGCAGCAGCAATCAGTGAAGCATTGACATGTTGTCCTTTTGCTGTGGAAATCACGTGGGACATCAGCAAAAGTCTTCATGGTGAATCATCTCAGTGTAAAGAAGCAGGTACCATCTGTGCCAGACGCCCACCTGCCCGCGCGACACACCGAGAACGTTTGTTCACGTCAGTGTGGCACGTCTTCACAGAAATAAACGATCTGTGCTGTGAGGAAGTAACGTCTCTTCCTCGTTGGTGGAACAAGTTGTTCTGGGACACACGTGACTGCAGCGGCTCAGCAGCGCCGCCAAACGGTGGGAGGACGTAAAGCAGCCCAGAGGGCAAATGTTTTCAGTGAGGGTTCGAGACAAGCAGGAAGTCATTGCAGTACAGAATCTGGATTAAAGGAAATAAGAAGAAATTGCGGAGGCTAAACTGATGATCAAAAATATAAAAATGATTATTTAAACAGGTGCCAATGAATACTAATAGTGTACATACATATATATGAGGCATAGATAGACACATTCCCTGTGACCGATCAGCTAAAGTCTGAAGTCTAATCTTCATTTTGTACACAAATGAGTGGACACCAATGGCTGCATCGAACAGCAGAGAGAAACTCAATCAGATTCACAAAAGAACAGATTGACTTGTTCAGCTGTGAATGTGTGTGCTGTAAGAGCTGGAGTATTTAAATGCTCCAATGCTGTCCACCATGACTATAACACATGCTGCTGGCTCTGTGGTGCCACCCAGTGGTCAATGTGTTCATCAGCAATTTTCATTTCATTTCTTTCAAAATTATGAAAACTTCTCAGAAGTTCAAGAGTTCTGAACGAAGTGAAGTGCTAAAAAGATCTGAAAAGGAGTAAAAATGTGCGAGTTTGAGTGTGTGTGTGTGTGTGTGTGTGCAATGACAACATCTAATGCAATTTAGTTTCAAAATAAAAACTTTACTGAGTATTAAAAACGCATAAAAACACACAGATAATAGACGTCCTAACATATTGTAAATATTTACATCAGTGTCTGTACAGAGTGGAATAGACCTGAGATGACAGCAGATGAGAAGGTGACAGAAAAAGACAAAACGAGCACAGAAAACCTCTAAAATAACAACAGTGCAGCAATTCACCTGCTTAAAACAGCCAGTTATATGAGAGTCATTAAAATTCAATCTACAATATGTACATTGATTTAAAAAACACAACCCTGTGGAGTCCTGTGAGGCTCTACAGGCAGATCAGATAGAATAAACATGAACATCCATCTGAACGCCTCTTTGGTTCAGGTTCCTGGCTTCAGGATGATTCATCACGTCGAGGTTTTTAATCTCAGCTGTTCTCACTAAACAATGAATGATCCTTATTAGTTTAGACAGTTAATCATTATCGTCGTCGTCGTCCCTTTCATTATATAATGACTGTTAAAATAATAGAATTTGGCCTCCTGTAAATGGCACCAGGAGGTCAAAACACTTTTATACTCCTGCATGTTGGCTTTAAGACTTGTTCTCAGCAGGAAAAAACAAAAACACTCCACTGAAAAATCCAAGTAATATTAAGATGAGATGAAAGCACAGAGTGTCCTGAACGTTTGCAGCGCGGGTTGATTCATTCACTTTCAGTTTCCAGTTGGCTCTGGGTGAAGCTCTGGCTGTTCAGGAAGCTGAAAATCCTCTAAAAGCCAATTAAAGCAACGTAACTCAGCTGGATGAGTGAAGCTTGGGGCTGCCTTGAACTGTGCTAGTTGTTCGTCTCCACCTCCCTGTATGAAGTCAGAAGATGTTTCCTGAAGTCGTTGGAGCGGCGCTCTTCTCCTGAGGCTCCGTCAGCTTTACTCTGACCACGTTAAACTACAGCGAACCGAAGAATAAATCTGTTAGAAAATGTGTGGCGTTAAAAAACCCTGATCCCTCCCAGTGATCAGACTAATGGTTCGTTTCCACCCCAAGACTCAATCAGACAATCACAGAGCGGACAGGAAGGACTGGACGATCACAGAGACACCGAGGAGGATCAGAAGGGGCGTAGCCAGAAGGAGTGGGGCGGAGCTCTTTAGTTTCACCTCTACAGGTAAGTGGTTGCTTAACTCCAGCACCTGGCAGAGAGAAGCAGCAGAGCCCAGAGTCAGACAACAAGTACAATTTCATCCACCTGTTTACACTTTTAGACAAAAACTGTCTCACATTGGGAGACAGACAGACAGACAGACAGACGGACGGACAGACAGACAGACAGACAGATGGACAGACAGACAGGCTGTGGAGACAGAGAGACAGGCAGAAAGACAGACAGACAGACAGACAGACAGACAGACAGACAGACGGAGACAGAGAGACAGGCAGACAGACAGATGGACAGACAGACAGACAGACGGAGACAGAGAGACAGGCAGAAAGACAGATGGACAGACAGACAGACAGGCTGTGGAGACAGAGAGACAGGCAGAAAGACAGACAGACAGACAGATGGACAGACAGATGGACAGACAGACAGACGGAGACAGAGAGACAGGCAGAAAGACAGACGGACAGACGGACCTTGCTCGTGGGGAGTTTGAACTCTTTGGCGACATTGAAGACTCTTGCAGAGAACGGACTGATCCCCTTCAGGAAGGCTGTCCCATGTACCACAATCCTGACACACACACACACGCACACACGCACACACGCACGCACGCACGCACGCACGCACGCACGCACGCACGCACGCACGCACGCACACACACACACACACACAGTGAGCTGATGAAATGAAACATTCAGAAATATAAAAGATTTTATTTGTTTC
Organism: Chaetodon trifascialis; assembly: GCF_039877785.1. Taxonomy (NCBI): domain Eukaryota; kingdom Metazoa; phylum Chordata; class Actinopteri; order Chaetodontiformes; family Chaetodontidae; genus Chaetodon; species Chaetodon trifascialis. Next base: position 212,242 of record NC_092063.1, on the reverse strand, counting down.
TTTTCTCTCCCTTTGTTCCCTTCACATCTCTCTCTCTCACTTACACACACACGCACACGCACGCGCGCACACACACACACACGCACACACCTGTCATAAGGGCAGTTGGTCGCGTCGGAGGCGGTGGTGTCCACTTTGTCTCCGATCAGCCAGGAGAAGTTGGGGTTGGTGAACAGTCTGATGTCTTTCTTGTCGGCTCGGGTCAGGTAGGCACAGCCGGCGTGGAAGTCTCCCAGGAACATCACATTCTGCGCACAAACACACACACACGTACACGATTCACGCCACGAGCACGAGTTCGGCCAGCTAGCTCGCTAACGGCTAATGTCACCGACTCCGGCATCGACAAGACGAGAAGTCCGAAAAGCTTCTGCCGGCAAATCGGATCGCACGTCCTCACCATGTTGTTCCACTTCTTGCTGACTTCCTCGAAGACGTCGTACAGCCGGTTGATCTCCTGGACGGCCTGACTGGGATCAGTGTGCAGAGGAACCAGAATGAAGGACTTGACTGCTGCAGGACAGACAGAGGGGGAGGAAGAGGAAGAGGAGGCACAGAGCAATGAAGGGTAAGAGTCATTTACATGGTGGCAGTGAGCTGGTTTAGGTGTCTTTTGTGTCCTCTGACCAGTTTTCTTGCTCTGGAACTGAACGGCGAACGGCTCTCTGACGAAGGACTGCTTCTTCTGGTACTGATGCTGACCGATCACTTCCACCATGTCTGTCCTGAGAGGAGAGGAGGACACGTCCACAAGGACCACAATGACTCACGAGCTAAAATGAGCTAAATGGTTTTACATGGTTTCCTCTCATTGACCATCTTATAGGTTGTTTGCAGTCACGTGACGTTAAATTCAGATGGAGGGCAGGAAGTGAAAACCACAATGGACGAGATGGAGGAAAGTTCTTAGATGAAGTTATGAGACAAAGGCAGAAACAGAACATCAGATCATATGTTGGATGTGACTCTTATGTTATGAAGCGATTTTTCACCTGAACTTAAAGTTTTGCTGCTGTTGAGTCAGCAGATAAAACAACGAGCTGCTCCTTCAGACGTCGATCAGCTCGAGAAAACAAATGAAAGCAACAAAAGTTTGGAGGCAAACAACTTTCTGTTAGCGGTTGGTCCACGACCTCGATACCAAAGTGCTCCGGATGACTGTCGATGGTTGGTTTGGTTGGTTCGTAGATTTTATTGTCCTGTGGATTCACGGAGCAGCAAATGTTCAGCGCCGCGGTGCTGAACGTTGACATTTATGTTAAGGTTGTTTGCTCGGTTAACCGCTCACAAAGGTCTGACGAAATGTCACTAAAGACGAAGATCGTCTCTAAACAAGACAGAGAACATTATTTACATTCAGCTGTCTTATGCGAAACCATTAATCCTATTTAGCAAGTGTTTGTCGTGTTGCCTGTAGCCGTTACTTTAAATCTATCACCATAGATTTAAAACATTAGCTAATCGCTATTAGCTTAGCTCCTAGCATCAATAGCTTTTGTCATCCGGCTCCTCCCGCCCACAGACAGTTAACAAGTCATTTTCTCTGCGTTTTTCAGTAAATTTGTTGCATTTTTCACCCTTATGAACAACATTTGGTTAATTTGATAAAAACTCCTTGTGGTTTCTCGGTTTGATCAATTCGATCAACTGTAAACAACACAAAACATCGACGTTCTGTGTGTGTGTTATTGTGCTTCCTACACAGAAAAACACTTCCTGCCCTCCATCTGCAGTTCACACCACAACAAAAGCAACATGACACCGTCTGCAAACAACCTGCTGTCATTTTCAGTTTTGCATTATGTTGCATCCGACAGGTTGAGGGACCATGCAGGTGTGCACAGGTGTGTTTCTGCTCCTGGACTAGCTGCTGTGTCTTACCTGTAGATGAAAACGTACTGCTGCATGTCGCTGGGAGAGTTTCCCAGACTCTTACTGGACACAGACTGGTAGCTGTACTCGTCATACCTCAACACAAGACAGACAAACTGCTGATTAGACGATCACAGCACAGAGACACAGGTCCAACCAGCAACATCACGCTGCGTTTAGGTTCACCAAAACCTCCGTAAAGCTCAGGCTCACCAGCATGTGAGGCTGAGCTTTGTGCGGTTTCTCTGACGGACTCTTTAAACCTCTGCCTATCAAAGCCGTCAGTGTTGCTGAGGGTCTCCTTCAGGAGTTTGGTGGACCTCAGCAGAGGTCACTTTTTGGTGCTGATGGATGTTATTTCACTTTCCTGATCCTGATTCATGCTGATGGACTGAGATCAGCTGCTCAAATCTTTAGACCACCAGGCAGAAATGTACAGAAGGGAAGAAATTAGTTTGTCCGATGATTCGTCACGTAAATATTAAACTCAAAAGAATCAGAAAGAATAATAGTGAATTTTAAGAATTATTTTCCCCAAAAATCCCCCTAAAACAAGTCTAATTGTGTGTGTGTGTGTGTGTGTGTGTGTGGACACTGCAGGAACTAACTGCAGGTACTTCAGTGCTGTACTTAAGTGTAAATTCAATGTTCTTGAGTATTTTGATTTAATGATGCTTTGTACTTGTACTGCACTACATTAACGGGGATGTTGTACTTGTACTTCAGTAACAGATCTGAGTACTTCTTCCAGCCCTGGGACGGCCCTCAGCTAGCTCCCACATCAGTCTTTGCACATTTTCCCTTGGAACAACCTGTTTGACCAGAAGTTTCCCATAGATTCACGCATGCACAACAACCTCAATTTGGACAGTTGACAACGTAATCAGACATGAAGGAATCCCACTTTTTATTCCATGTAGACGAGTTAAACTGTCAGAGTGATGCCAGGGAATAACATGCATGCATTTGTTAATAGAGCACATTTTCCACAATTAGCAAAACCAAGCAGCTAAAATCAAACTGGCCTAAAAACTAGACTGGAACCAACCACCAGAGATTAGGATTAGTTATTCACCAAAAGAAAAGAAAAGAAAAGAAAAGAAAAGAAAAGAAAAGAAAAGAAAAGAAAAGAAAAGAAAAGTCATATTGGTCCCTGTTAGACATCAGCAGAAGGAAAGCAGCTGAACAAAGCAAAGCCTTGTTCCAGTAACCAAACTGGGGTTAAACTGGGCCATTTCTCAGGTGGAGCCGACAACATGGCATATGCTGTACCATCATTAAATTTGCTGACTCAGATTTTATGTGGAAAAATTAGCCTATTTATGTGGATATTAGTAATTAGTAATCGTGGGATGAACCCTCGACACAGAGACACTCAAATGAAAATATTTCTATTTCTATTCTCCTCATTTCTAAACGTTTAAAAAAAAGTGTTTCAGGTTCGTGTTAGTACGTTAATAGCGTTTTTATTCAGTCCAGGTTCACATCTCGTCACTAACAAAGCTGCATTCGGCAGGTTGTCAGCTGGTTCATTAATCAGTGGATTACTTGGACTGAGCAGCTGACTCTGCTGGACGTGGCGTCCCACAAGGCTCAGTGCTCGGCCCACTACTTTCCTGTGTTCACGCAGCGGCTCCGTCGCCTTTCATGAAATGGTGCACATTTTCAATGTTTGCTGACGACACTCAAATTTATGTTTCCACTGCAGCCAATGACCCCCCAGCTTTGGTATCTGTACTCAGTGTGGACGTAAGACGCCTGATGTCTCAGTTTACAGATTATCACTGAATATGAGGTTTTTGACCACGCAGATAACTGTATTTCTGTCCCGCATGTTATTGATATTTGTTTGAACTGTGAAATAAATGAACCGATTTGTGTGTTTAGTGTGTAAAATGGATTTTTGAGTGCTTGTTGGCTCAATTATTCCACAATTAGATGTTTTTAATTTGTCCATCAGGACCTTCCCTCCTCCAAATGTAAAAAGTCCCAATTTAAGCCTTGCATATAATTTGGTGTTCACACTTTATTTTGGTAAATCTGCTCAGCTGACTCTCAACAAGGACAGTTTCAACAGACAATCCTTCACCTTCAGCTGTCTATCTAAATGATAATTTCTGGATATGATTTACAGTCAATCTGGTAAAAAAAAAAAAATAAACTTTTTAGAGCAGGCAAGAACAAAACCAAAGCTTTGCGGTTGACATGCTGTAGATTCGAGATTCAGCATGTCAATCAGAGACCTCTGGAGGCGTCACCCACGTCTCTGAAACTGAGCCGTAAACACAAGTCTCATAGACTCTTAATACAGATTGAAATCTTAATTTTAGTAAATATTTGAGTGATGAAGCTGCTGATATTGAGGCTTTTCCTCCGGTCTGATCTGTTGAGACTGACGTGGTTGACAGTCAGCTGATCTGCAACAGCGATGATCCCAAACAAAGTGTTTCCTTTTATCACAAGCATCGGGATTAGTAAGGAAATAAATGAATTAAATAGATGAATAAACAAATAAAGGTGATTGGGATGATTAATTGTGATTAGATAACGATCCACATGCTCATTAAATCCACTGTACCTGTCAATTTCCCTGTTGGAGGCAGACAGACACACACACACAGGTAATGATCACCATATTGTATTAATGCATGATGAGGTTACAGCACTGTTACTGTCACTGTGTGAGCACATTCGCTTTAGATCCTCCAGTTTAGTGGACGACGTCTCATCAGCGTTCAGATGGTGGAAAACAAGACGAGAGAGAGACGTCAGTCAGCGGTGTCCCCAAAGTCCCCACGACGGCTTCGGTTGTTGAATAAAGAAGCATTTCATCATAAGAAATCTTAATATTTAACACTGTGATCTGTCCTCTGGACCTGGCCTGAAGCCTGTCTCACCCTGCGTTCAAAAACATCTGAAACACGAAGACCGGTTATGACCTCAAAAAGGTCAAATATCAGCTTTTAAAAGCCAGTAATCAGCTGGAGGTTTGGACGGAAAGACGTGAGACGGCGTCAGTGTGTTCGGACTCACTGATTATCACTTGTTAGTAAACTGATTGGAAGTAATGGCTTCGTTAGTGGTTAATAAATCATCAGCTGTGAGCAGCGGCTCTGTTCATGCTAAACACGTCATTCCTGAACGCTTTACAGGTTAGAAGACGACGAGACGTTTTGGGTTGCCAGGTTGTGAAAAAACTGTCTATTTGGTAATAATGTTGTTAGAAATATCAGTAATCAGGGCTCTCTCGCTTTCTAATAAGCTGTTAGTAAAACATCTATCATGACTTTGAATAAAAGCACAGTCAGAGCGAATCATTAGAGAGTGACAGTGAAAACACCAACCAGCAGACAAGACAACACTCGTCAATAACAAATGAATTATTGAGCATTAAGAGAGTCAGAGGGGACTCATTTAAAGCCTTTAAAGCGTGGCTTACTGAAGAGCACGAACGACTTTTAATTGGCTGTAAAGGAGTGACTTTAATCCCAGTTTTAAAGTTAAGACTGGAGGCAGCAGAAAAGGTTTCTGTCAGAGCGACGTTCAAGAGCGACAGCTGCTCCTAAAGGCTTCACGGTACCTGTTGAGAGACGCCACCAGGGCTTTGATGGTTTTACCGTCAGGGTCCATCACCTCCTGCAGGAGACTGATGTCACAGCGAGACACAATCTGAGAGACAGAGAGAGAGACAGACGGAGAGAGACCGATGGAGAGAGACAGTGAAAGAGACAGACAGAGACAGAGAGAGAGACAGGAGAGAGACAGACGGAGAGAGACAGTGAAAGAGACAGAGACAGAGAGACAGACGGAGAGACAGACGGAGAGAGTCAGTGAGAGAGACAGATGGAGAGAGACAGTGAAAGAGACAGGAGAGAGAGACAGACGGAAAGAGTCAGACAGACAGACAGAGTGACAGAGTGATGGACAGACAGACAGAGTGACAGACAGACAGACAGACAGACAGAGTGATGGACAGACAGACAGACAGACAGACAGACAGACAGACAGACAGACACACAGACAGACAGACAGAGTGACAGACAGACAGACAGAGTGACAGACAGACAGACAGACAGACAGACAGACAGACAGACAGACAGACAGACAGAGTGACAGACAGACAGACAGACAGACAGAGTGACAGACAGAGTGACGGACAGACAGACAGACAGACAGACAGACAGACAGACAGAGTGACACACAGACAGACAGACAGACAGACAGACAGACAGACAGAGTGACAGACAGACAGACAGACAGAGTGACAGACAGACAGACAGACAGAGTGACAGACAGACAGAGTGACAGACAGAGTGACGGACAGACAGACAGACAGACAGACAGACAGACAGACAGACAGACAGACAGAGTGACACACAGACAGACAGACAGACAGACAGACAGACAGACAGACAGACAGACAGACAGAGTGACAGACAGAGTGACGGACAGACAGACAGACAGACAGACAGACAGAGTGACAGACAGACAGACAGACAGACAGACAGACAGACAGACAGACAGACAGAGTGACAGACAGAGTGACACACAGACAGACAGACAGACAGACAGACAGACAGAGTGACAGACAGACAGACAGAGTGACAGACAGAGTGACAGACAGACAGACAGACAGACAGACAGACAGACAGACAGACAGACAGACAGACAGACAGACAGACAGAGCATTAGATGACTGGTGTTCAGCTCAGAAACTAAAAAACTGCTCCATCATGAAGCAGCTGAGAAAGAGTGTGTGTTTGTCTTTGTACGTGTGAGCACGCGAGCGTGCACGTGCATGTGTGTGTGTGTGTGTTCTACCCGTGTCAGGGTGTGCATCAGTCTGCGGTTCGAGGCTTTCTCCGCGTTGAATTTCTGCACATTGTAGGCGCAGATCCTGAACCCAGAGTCGGTCGCTCCTCCAACCAGGAGGGCGAGGAAAGAGAGGAGGAGGAGGAGGAGGAGGAGGAGGAGAGGAAGACGGGGAGAGCGCCAGCTCATGGTTGGACTGAGGAGAGAACAACAGGTGCATAATGAGGTTCATGTGAGCAGCAGACACCTGCTCTGTTTCAGGAGAACCCAAACCCAACAAACTCTTCTGAATCAAAATGTCTGAAAAAGCTTCACGATCAGCCTGAAACAAAGAGAAAGAGATGATTTTCTGAAGGAAGAGCAGAGTTTAAAGTCTTTATGAGCTCTTCACTACGAAAACAAGTACATTTACTCAAGTACTGCAGTATGTCACAGCGCCAAATATTGTACTTTTTACTGCACTCTGACAGCTTCAGTTACTTTACAAATGTTTGCACACGAAACACAATAAAACATCACGTTTATTAGAAATGAAACACGCGCAGCTGAAACCATGGATCAGTTCATGGTGATTTATCAGTCAGTCTGCTCTTCCTCTCAATGTGTTTGGAATCATGTGGAGTTTCGGACGATCAATCGATCGATCGATGGAGGGAATGATCAGCAGATTGATCCAGAATGAAAAGAATCGTTAGTTTCAGTTAAAATGAGCTCCACCTCAAGCAGCTCCAACAGGAACGCCCTGCTGAGACGTGAACGAGGATTTTTCTTGTTTTTGTAAAAGTCTGATGCACAAAAACGGTCAAAATGCACGAGCAGCGCAAAACAGGAACTAATTACAGACATCATCAATACCATCGATGGTAAGTGAATAATACTATTTTCATGGTAGTTAGGCCAAAAAAATGATGAACACTGAAATGCAAACCTTCTCGCTCAAGTCCAGAAGCAGAATGAGCAAAAACTATCAACCTATCTCGGCCGTCAGTGGGCGGGAGGCGGGGTACGCCCTGGACCGGTCGCCAGCCGATCGCAGCCCCGCGAAAGAAACCATGAGCATAAATTATTACTAACACTAAATATCACTTTGAAATGTAATCAGTAAATTCGGTTTCCTTTGTAACGACTTCCGTGATGTATTTCAGGCCATTAAATAACACAAAGCCTTGTAAGAAATTAATACAAAAACCAGGAAGTTACCAACACAAATCAACCGGCTGGTTTGTCCACTCTGCTCCTTCAAAATAAGAGACCTCTGCAGGCCTCATAGTGCGGATCAAAATAAGAGTGTGCGCTTACAATCCAGCATAACGACGTCACACTGTACACCGAAAAATACTGACTGCATGTACTATTACAGTGACGTGTGACTGAATTTGAGTATTTTACTTCCTAACACAGATGTTACTCATAGAAATACTACTTAGTACTTATGTCTGTATTTTCTAACATGTCAGGCATGTCTCTCTCTGTCCTGACGTCATTGTGTGAATTAGACATGTTCAAATATTCCTGCTGAGCTGCACTTTCTCCTCATGAAGAGGGTCGAACCCTCAAACTCCAGCTACAAACTGACATCATCCCCTTTAAAATGGGATTTAATGCAGAGCTGCAGCAGACGAGCTGCGACTCATTCGACTGTTTTCTGCACTGGGATGTGAAACCGAATGTGACGCAACAGGGCGAGTCAGTCCTCAGCGACCCTTCACAGAACAACATGACACCGCGAGCTGGTCAGCCGTGCACAAACAGGAAGAGGCGAGGGCGTCGAGGAGCACAAGGATCCTCGGGATTCACAGTCTGGAGCTGCGAACTACATGACTGAGCCGGCGCCTGCAGAGAAGAACCGAGTGTTCGCAGCCCAGAATCACAGCAGGAAGGCTGGAAAGCAAATATGAACCGAAGCTCGTCTGTAACAGACACAGTGAATGTGTGACGTGTGGAGTGGTTTGACTGGTCTGAGGGAGGCGAGCGGGCATGTTCAGACCTGAGGTGTGCGGGGGGGGGGGTCATTTTGTGTCTATCTACTGTGTTACATATATTCTCTACTGTACAAAACACTCTCATTTATCATCCATAACTTAACATGTGCAATTTGAAAAATGTTCCATTTTTATACATTATGTGTATAAAGAACAGATTTTTGATTTTGCGTCCATATTTCTGGTCTCTTTGTTCTTTTCTGCATCTCATTTTTACTCCTGCTTTTCTTACATGCTGTCTGTAACACCCTAATTTCCCCAGTGTGGGATCAATAAAGTCTTATCTTATCTTATCTTTCTAAGTTTGCTTTGGGAACTTTTGTACTGCTTTCCTGTGACGTCACGCTGAGCAGGAAGGTCAGACGCGTGTTCCAGGTCGCAGGTCGTACGAACCCCAGGAATCCGCCTCTGAAAATAGTCCCCATCGAACAGTCCACCCCCCAGCGTTTCCTGCTGTTTGTTTGATCAAACCTGCAGTGAACAGCAGCTTCAGGAACTTACTGAAGCTCTATTAACAATATGTCTGCAGCTTGTTTTTAAAGGTTCTGTTTACGACTCTTACAGCCACTGCAACGCTCCAGAGCGCCAACATGGCAGGGCAAAACGTTTAATCAACAAGGTTAAAAAAAAGTGGGTTTGTCTACTTCCTGTCTCATGTGCTGTTTGTCCGTTTGTGATCCGGCCACCAACTTGAAAGCTGACAGTGAATCACGTTAGCACACGTAACTGCGCTGAAACGTCTTCCAGCAGTAGAATCCCTCTGACAGGAGCGAGCGTCTCAGCTCACGCTCCGCCTGCACCGTCCGGCGTGTTTGTCCTCAGAGGGTTTTATCAGGTAATCTACCTGCACACAACCAGCAAACGTCACATGACAGCAGACACTCCTGCAGTAAACTACGTCAACAGTGACGAGCGTGAAGCTGTTTTCACTGGCTGCAGGGGCTGGTCCACGTTACAGAGACGAGGACCTTCCTGATGACCTCCTGAACAGCTGCCGTCAGGTCAGTCACACACACGGTCGGTCGGTAAAGTCAGACCGGCAGTGAGTCAGCTGTGGCTGCTTCAGGCTTGAGGGCCCCTCCCTGGCCTGGAGGTGGTGGGACCAGTAGAGTGACTTCTGTCAAACGTTCCTCTCAGCAGCCTGATCCTACACACAGCCTGGTGACTTCACAGAGCACAGAGGTGTAACTCAGCCACTCTAATCCATGTTTTAACATGTGCTGTTCTCAGAGAGGACACAAGAAGCCAGAAGACTTGATCCAGAGCGGCAGCTCAGCCATAAACCCGGCCTGCAGAGCTCAGAGAATTCCAGATTTATTACGACTGTGTCAGGGAGTGGTGTGTGTGTTGTATGTACAGGAAGTACTGCAGCATGTACTACATGCTGCACATGCTGTCATTGACACAGTGAACTTCAGCAGGGACAGTCCTGACTGCAGGACGAGAAAAAGAAGAAGAAGATCACGTCACACAAGTGAGTTACACTACACGCCATGCTTCTCGTGAAATTATATTTCCGCGTTTGACCCATCCTCGGACTGTCGATCCTCCGCGGCAGACCAGGTGTGGTGGGCTGCCAGCTGCCAGCCGATGCCGGTGCCCCATCTTTTTTTTTCGTCACCATTGGTCAGGTGGTGATCTTCTTCTTGCATGTTTTTAGTGGGGGTTATTTTAAGGAGGAAACCCCAGGTGAACACGGGGAGAACATGCAAACTCCACACAGAAAGGCCCTTTTTCCTCGAGCAGCAGCACCAAAGACATGGTGGAGGACACGCCACCAGCGCCACAGCGGGATTCGAACCGGGGACCTTCTAGCTGTGAGGCGACAGTGTTACCACTTGAGCCACCATGCTACCGAAGAAGAAGAAGAAGAAGAAGAAGAAGAAGAAGAAGAAGAAGAAGAAGAAGAAGAAGAAGAAGAAGAAGAAGAAGAAGAAGAAGAAGAAGAAGAAGAGGAGATGTACTTTATTTATCACACATACAACAATGCACGCTACATGCACACGCCATGCAAGGGAAATTATTTCCCCGCCTTTGTCCCGTCCTGGTCGTCCTTCCTCCGCGGCAGACCAGGAGTGGTGGGCTGCCAGCCGATGGCGGCGCCCGGGGTCCAGTTCCTTCGTCATAGTTGGTCAGGTGGTGGTCTTGCATGTTTTTAGTGGGGGTATTTTTATGGACGATACCCCAGGTGAACACGGGGAGAACAAGCAAACTCCACACAGAAAGGCCCCTTTTTTCCTCGAGATACGAGGCAGCAGGCACCGAAGGCATGGTGGAGGACACACCCTCAGTGCCCACAGCTCCCCAGACAAGAATCGAACCCAGGACCTTCTAGCTGTGAAAAACTGGGACTGGGGCTGGGGACCAGAGAGCAACTGGTTCAAACAGTCCAACATGTCTGCAGCCCAGTGACCAGCAGCACTGAGATCTGCTCTGCAGGGAGATCTGATCTGCGAGCAGGAGTCGTCCCGTCTCTCTGACCCTCCAAATATGGGAGCAATAGTGTGAGAAAAGGGCCAATCAGGAGCCTGAAAGCCACCATCTAGCTAACGTAATCTAGACCAGAGTCAGCGCGGCATGCTTAACACCAGAACTATGAAACATAAAGAAATTAGCAGAATGTTACACTGCAATTAAGTTGGAAGAATCAGAGGAGATTTCAAAAAACTGTAAATGAATATCAGGACAGAAATAAAGAAATAAAGGCCTCGAGATGTGATTCAACAAGTGTGTCTGATCCCTAAATCCTGATCAACCACACCACAGAGTACCAGGGACGTCAGTCAGAGGAGACTGCATGTGTGTCACGGTTCACTTGGTGAACCAATGGTCATGAGAACCGTCATGTTCTGAACGTTCTCTAGGATCCACTGAATCATTACACTGATCCTGAGCTGAGCCATCGTACTTTCTTGACATGTTCTGCATCATTTCTGCTCATTTCCCCCAAAACTCAAACTGAAGGTATTGGGTACCTTTGAAAACTTTGGGACTTTAAAACATTTTAATAATTTAAACATCTTTTTTTGTTTAAGGGTAGAACAGCTTCATGATCTCTGAAATGATTTGCTGATTTAAGATATTTTTAAGCAAAAACATTAAATATTCCAGATCTCTGAGCTGCTTTTCTTTTCTGTGTGACAATAACACTAAAGTCTTCATATTTAGGACGATGAGTCAGACGAAAGAAGCCGTCCGATGACTTTTCTCACTGCTCACATTCAACAGATCGATCAGTTCATCCAGAGAGCAATCAGCACATTCACTGATCATGAAGCGAATCTTTAGTTGCAGCATAAAATAATAGTATTTTAAACTAGAGTTGTTTTGTTTTTTTTTAAGAAAAAACAAACCAAATATATCAGGCTGAATTTAAGATAAAATAACACGAAGCTTCCTGCAGAAAACATCTCTGTAACAGTGTTCAGCTCCTCTGAACGTCTCATCCAGAGTTTACAGGTAAATAAAGTCATGAAGACAACAGAAGAGTAAAGAGGAACATCCGGGTTACACCGAACAGACACACAAGAGTACATTAGAACAACGCGCGCGCGCGCGCGCACACCTTAATCTGGGTCGCACACCGACACACTCTAAACCAGCTCTTACACCTTCGAACAGTCACTCACACACTTCAAACCAGCAGAGAGACACACACACACACACACACACACACACACACACACACACACACACACACACACACACACTGGTCCGGTCCAGCACAGACTGTTCTTACCTGTTCAGGTGAGCCGTGTGTCTTCCGCTGCTCAAACTCTGCTACCTCTGCTGCTGCTGCTGCAAGGTGGAGGCTCTTTACCTGCCGTTGATGACCTCCTTCGTGCTGGCCAGGTTGGCCACGCCCTGCAATACTGGTGCATTCAAGGTCTGTGGGAAAGAAGGAAGTTTGCGTTTCAGACCACCGAGGCGGTGATTTAAACTAAGACATGAGTCCGTGTGGAGGAAATTCAAGAGCCAGAGAAAAATCAAGATTTAGGTTTTCTTCTTTTACTGAAATGTTGAAGCCATGAAGCAAAGAAAATGATGAACTTTCGTTGTATAATATCACATAATGCTGCTTTTGTGTGGCACTGGCAGAAGTGGAAGAACAGGATGACACCTGGCTCCTCGACATTTTCCAGCAGCCATTAAACTCCAGTTTGAACACGTCCCGCAAACACTGCAAAATACCATCACAGAGCGCGCGAGACTAAAGAGGAAAGAGCAGGATTAAATCTATGACTTTACAGGAGTGACGTTTGTTTGCTTCATTGCTTTTACACTGAAAGAGGAGCGACATCTTCCCAGTGCTTTGTACTGCAGCTCCACATTCATTAGATAGTTTCAGTTAGTAGAAACTTTACAGGTTAAAGTTTGACAAACAAACACAACGAGCATGTAAAACATGACTCACTTTTACAGGTTAAAATGACGGATAGAAAATCAGCTCCACCTTCAACACCTGCGCCGTCACGTGCTGGTTACACATTAATGCAACTCAACTTCAACTACTGCACTTAAGTACATTAATGAGGTACTTACACCTTACTGAGTATTTCCATTTTATGCTACTTTCTTTCTTCTACCTCATTCATTTCAGAGTTAAATATTGTTTTTGTTTATTTTGTTACATTCATTACATATTGAGCACATTTTCAAATTAATTTACATACAAAACATAAAATCACTTTATAAAATATGATTTACTGTTACACATTAAACTACCAAGAGGAGGTGATAAAAATCACCTCCTTCTTGATCAATAACAACATTAAAGTACTTCTTACACATTAATACATCATCATCATCATCATCAAAACAACAACAACAACAACAACAACAACAAGAATATTAATATAATGAGGTTGTGAATTTTTGAATGCAGGATTTTACTGGTAATAGAGTATTTGATGATGCTAATAATAATTAATGATACGATGTATAATAATGTTTGCCATGTTCCGACATAATGTGTGTACTGTTACTTTTGATACAGTAGTCTGCATAATGCTAATAATACTTACATACTTAAGTAAAAATGAACTTATTACTACTTGTCTAAGTAAATATCAGTGCAGGATTTTTTACTTTTTATTGTGTATTTTCATTTGTCAGTATTGATACTTTTTGACTTTGACCCTCGAACAGACGTAAATAAATCAATATACAAACAAACAAACTGTCCGCCCAGTTTTGTCTCAGAAGCTTCTGCTTGTCACCACAGGACTGAACCTTTAACCTTTAACCTTCATCTTCTCTGCTCCTTCCCCAGTCGTGCTCTCGTTGAATCCGCTCCTCATCGCCCCCTGCTGGTTCCTTTGGACCATGGCATGTCCTTATATGGTTACCTCCCGACTTCCAGCCGGTCCCGCCTCCACCCGCGGGCTGCAGCCGGGGATACTTTCAGGAATCAGGATACAGTCAGCTGTGTGTGGACCCCGCAACCTCCTACAGGACGGCTCAACCCGGAGGTCCTGACCGGGGCTTCAGACGTTACGTTTCCCCGCTGACATGGACTAAGAGGAGCGGGGACAGTGAGCTTCGAGCCCGGGGTGAGTTATCCGAACCTCGGGCTGCTCAGTGGATCAGTAGCTTTAACAGGAGCAACACGCTGACTGGAAACTAACTTGTTAGCTTGTTTGCTAACTTTGCAGTGATGTGAGCTAACGGTTCTAGCCGTTCACGCCACTCCTTCATTCAGTCGTGTGTGTGGATACAGGAACAGAAACAGACTGTCCGGCTTTAAACCGTTAGTTTGACGTTTAGAGTGTAAGTGTACCATGCCGAGCTGGGTTAAACAGTGAGGGTTAGCTCACAGATGTGGGTCAGCTGTCTCGTTAAACCTCGGAGTGTTGGCTAACTAAGTGATACCTGCCCTGAACTCCTGCTGTTAACATGAACGCAGCGAAGTTGTTAGCTTGCTAACTTAACTAACTTAGTTAATTTTATAAGTTTTATAACTTAGTTTAAAAGTTATAACTAACTTAGTTTTATAACTTAATGTCATAAAACAGCTGAAAAAAGCCTTTATCTTCATTACGATGTGTCTACTGCTGATGTGCTCCACTGTAGTTAAAGTTAATCATTCTTATAATTTGGGTTTTAATCAGCTAATGTTTAACTTGGGGCTGCACGGTGGTGCGCGTGCCTCACAGCAAGAAGGTCGCAGGTTCGATTCCCGGGTCGAGCCTTTCTGTGTGAAGTTTGCATGTTCTTCCCGTGCATGCGTGGCTTCTCTCTCTTCTCTCCAGACCAAAAACATGCTCTTTGATTGATTGGTGACTCTAAATTGCCTCTAGGTGTGCGTGTGAGTGTGAATGGTGTGTGTGTGTGCCCTGCGATCGGCTGGCGACCGGTCCACGGTGTACCTCACCTCTCGCCCCCCCGTGACTCCGAAAGGGATAAGCGGCATAGAAAATGGATGGATGGATGTTTAACTTGCAGGTAGTTGACTGATCGGTGTGGCACCTTCACGGACGCCTCGTGTATTCTTGTTTCGTCTCGTGTTTTTTTAGGAGCATCCAAGTGGGTTTAGATAGAAGTTAAACGAAGCTTTGAAATCAGTAGAGAAAATATACTTCAGTTGTGAAATCAGTTTAACAGCAGTTTAAAATAAAATGTGACTGATGTATTGAACAAATATCACTGTGATAAGTCTGATAACGATATAAGAATAGATGATACATTAGAATGTACTTTCTGAATTGTCCAGGGATTATTAATCTGACGTGAACACCAGGTGTTCTTGCAGCTGCTGATTTGTGATTCAAAATATCCACAAATTGACCATTTTGTGTCCTGAAAGTGATGATAATGTGGCTTCCCCTGCAGAAAGCCAGTTATTTGGCCACTTGCACCCTAAATAATGTGCATTTGTCCCTTTTCGATGTGTTTTTTCAGACTTTAGTTGAATCTGTGTTTCAGCCTGTCGATCGGTTCACGTTTGTTCAGTTTCCTGTAGACCGAACTGTCGTCTCAGAGTTGGAGGGGAGGTGAAGCTTGCTGATGACTTCCAGGTGTTTGTCTTGGTGAACGGAGACACCTGAAGATGCTGAGTGTGTGACTGGAGGATGGCGTGAAGCCTCGCTGTGCGCTTTGTTTTCCGGCTGCAGGATTACTCAGCGAGCCGCTGCATTATTAATGTGCGACATGGTTTCCATTCAGGGAGGCTGCCGGCTGTAACCGGAGCCAGCTCGGCCTGCTGCCATCTCTGCCGGCTTGGTTTGGGCTGTGGGATCAGTGCGTCCGCAGAGCTGAAATGTTCCTTCTGATGACCTGAATTGTGGAAGCGAACGTCCCGTTGATGCTCGCTGTGGACGCTGAGAGGATGCATCCACGCTGAATCACCCAGAATCACGTTCCTCCACCTGGAACATCTTTCTCACAGCGGTGTGCTGCTGCAGCGCCTCCTGGAATAAATCTCTATTTATCGATTTCACAAAGCTTTAATCAGGAAACGCCTCCCTGCTGTAAATCAAAAGGCTCCTCCTGAAGGCAGCGCCTGAAAGTGACTAAGTACTTTTACTGAAGTACAATTTTGTGGTACTTTATAGAAGTATTTGTATTTTATGCTGCTTTATACTTCTACTCAATGACATTTCAGAGGCAAATATTCTACTTTTTACACAAAAGCTGTGTTATTGGTTAATTTTCAAGTAAAAAATGTGCATAAAAAGCAGTGATAAGCTCCTAAAAGACACGCTGAACGTTCAGCCAGAGGTCCCCAGGCTTCTGCCCGGTGACCTCTCAGAGGAAACTGCGTTTAGGTGCATCCTTTGGCTCGTTTCGGATGCCTGAGGTGTGAGAGGTTCCACTAAAGAGACGTTTCAGTTTCATTTTCATTTCGACAACTGGTCAAATTATTCAATATTCAATCCAACAGATTTCCCAAATCCTACACATTAAATATTGTGTCTGACAGCTTCTGTGACTCTCTCCCACTTCGCACTGTGATTGGTCAGGTGTGTGCAGGTGAGGAGGTAGGCGGGGTTTGAGCTTATTTTCATGTTGGACACTTTGAATGTCTTCCATGAGAGACAGTGTGAGAGTGTTCTAATGAATCTGTGACAGCAGCTGCTCGTTATCTTCAAACGTGTCCCAGTTCAATGATTAAACCTCAAACTGTTGATTTCATAGAAGAATGACGTTAATCCTTCCTATTGGTCCCTCAGCCCGTCCTGCCTGCAGAGGCCAGGCGGCGTCATGGCGTCCCGGCTGCTGGACCGCTTGAAACGCTCCTTGTTCAAAGAAGGTCAGGGGGCGGGACCTGAACAGGAAGCGGGAAGCGTGCAAGACGAGGAGGAGCTCAAAGAGGACGGCTGGGAGGCGGAGCTGGAGGAGGAGGACGAGTGCGTGACTGATCGGCTCGGGGGGACGCTGTGCTTTGACAGTGGAGGAGGAGGAGGAGGCGCGGAGGACGGAGCCGATGCCGAGGGCGAGGGCTCGGGGCTGGACAGTGACTCCGACTTCCTGGGAGAGTCGATGGAGGAGGGGCTCAGCAGCACAGGTGAGGAGGTGTTCTGCTCAGTCGACTTTAAACTGTTGTTGGAAATTGCAGGTGAGTCCTCACCTGAGCCCTCTCTCACCTGTCCCGTGCAGACACCAGTCCTGTGGGCGTGTCTCCGGCAGCCCCCTCTCCCTCCTCCCTGCTGACCCGGCAGCTTCAGGAGAGCTGGAGGAACCTGCGTGGACTCGGCGGAGGAAGCCCCACCCCCGCTGGGAGGCGACTGACAGACAGCTTGTTGTTCGAGGTGACGGACGCCAGCGTGGTGCAGGACGGCTCGTCCAAATACGTGGTGAGTTCAAACCGAAGCTGCTGCTGATGGTGATGATGGTGATGATGGTGATGATGGTGATGAGGATGGTGATGATGATGATGATGATACACGTGGCCACAGACACCATTCAGTCGCTCTGTCTTCTCCAGCTGTACACCATCCATGTGATCCAGTCTGGCGGCAGTGACAAGACTCCGGCCATCATCACCCGCCGCTACTCCGACTTCCAGAGGCTGCACGCCACGCTGCGCCGTAGCCATGCAGACCAGATGGAGCGCGTCTGTTTCCCACGTATGTCCTCGTTATGTCTTCTGTCTTCACTCACGTTGGTGACAGAGAGGTTGTTGGTTTGAGTCCTCGGCCGTCGCTATTTCCTGCCCGCTGAAACCTGACTGCTTCCTGTTGTAACCTGCAGGGAAGAAGCTGCGCAGGAACTTCACGGCAGAGACGATCGCCAAGCGGAGCCGAGCCTTCGAGCAGTATCTGTCTCACCTGTGCGCGCTGTCCGCCCTGCGGGGGGCGCCGTGCGTGCGCCAGTTCTTCTACCTGACCGACCTGCAGGCCGGGCAGCTGCTCATCAGGTAACATGCGAGCCGACACACACGTTCTCTAAACCTCCAGCTCGTGTGAACACTGACGACGAGAGGAAGCTGTCGTAACGACGCTGATGTGACGCTCGCTTTGATTGGCTGTCACATACAGAGGTCACATGTTTCTGCTGATGCAGCAGGAGAGCAGAGGCTTGACACACTCAACACAGACACAGTAAAAATGAATGTGACTGAGTAAAAATGGAGCTGAGCTGTGATGAACTGGCTCGTTTTGATGCTTTTGTACTTCAGTAAACGTTTGACTGCAGTACTACTACCACAGTATTCCACACAGTCGTACTCTGACTTTTACTTAAAGCTGGACTGTGGGGCTCTGACAAACGTGTTGTGCTGCAGGTTAAAGTCAAACAGTTCTTCCTCTTCCTCTTCCTCCTCCTCTTCCTCTTCCTCGCACTTTGGTGTTTTTCCCGCTCTTCCCTCTGTCCTCTTCTCGTCTCTCTGATGATGAAATGAGATCAGACTTTATGTCTTTCATGCGTGGACTTCATCTCCAGTTTTGCTGTTCGCTGTTGTCTTGTTTCGTTGAGGGTGGGACGCTTCCAGGAGGCCTTGGGTCCGCTGCTCAACGCCAAGAGGCTGCAGCACAAACTGGGCTGGGCGAGGTACTTTGACAGCCAGGCTCAGGCCCCACCCCCGGGCTCCTCCCATTGGTTCTACACCCTGGTGGGGCTCTCGAGCTGCTTCCAGGAAGTGGACCAGCTGGAGGAGGCGCGGGATCACTGCGACCACGCCCTCCGCGTCCTGACCCCCGCTGAGGACAGGCCCCTCCCTCTGGAAGATAAGCCCCACCCGCCGACTGAAAAGCAGGACTCGTCAACGCAGCGAACGGGCAGGCCACACCCCCTCCTGTTGCCGTTGTTACGGGCGGTGGTCCGGCTGTCGTGGCAGACAGGAAGAGACAAGCGGCAGTGGGAGGAGCTTCTGCAGCACCTGGAGGAGCAGTGGGCGTGGCTCGACAATCAACCAACCATCAAAGAGTTTCTGGTCAAACACAACCTGGAGGAGAGCGAGGGGGAGGGCTAACACACACACACACACACACACACACACACACACCGCAGAGGACAATCACTGTCACAGTGTGAGTGTTTGGGCCGCTGTGCAGAAGAAACACCTGAGAGTTCAGACCAGGTGTTTTCAAAAGAGTCTGCGTTGAGCCAAGAAAATGAATAAAGTCCAAATAAAAAAAAAGTAATATTTCAAAAACAAAGCTGAAAATATTCTGAAACTAGTTGTGATGTTAAAAAACGCTGAAGCGCCTCTGAGAGTCTCTCGTCAGATTTCATCTCCTCACCTTGTTTTTCGTGCTCTCAGGTGCTTCCTCCTGTCGTGGTGTCACACTCCGTCTTTCTATGCATCCTCCGCGTGTTCAGTCGTGCTTTTAAAGCCTTATTGCAGGTTTTTATTCCAAAGTGTGATTCCTTCTGACTGCGCGATAATCTGAAAGCAGTCATAAGAGTCAGAAAGGGACGTTTTCAGTCCAACGGACGAGACTGAAGTGAAGCAGAGACGCTCACAGAGCACAAAGCTGTTTTTAGGCTTCGGAGGATGTGAGTTTAAAGTGGAGGCGTGATGCTCAGACACTGTGAGGTCGGACAGCTCGTGAGGCGTTCAGGACCTTAATGTGAAGAACAGGTGCTTCAGTGTTTTTCCTCGAGCAGCAGAAATATGAGGAAGTTAAACTGACT
>NC_092063.1:112500-190000 GCF_039877785.1 Chaetodon trifascialis | reverse complement strand
CCGCCCCCCCCTGATCCTGGTTCAGTCTGAGGTTTCTGCCTGTTAAAAGGAAGTTTGTCCTCGCCACTGTCGGTGCTGCTCATGGGGGAATAGTTGGTCCTGTGTAGATGAAGATTTCGGTCTGTAGCAGCTCTGTATGGAAAGTGTCCTGAGACAACTTCTGTTGAGATTTGGCGCTATACAAATAAAATGGAATTGAATTGAAAAATTGAATTCATCGAGGGTGTTTGGTTTCTGAGCAGGTCTCAGGTCTGTTCTAATTCTAATCCTCATCCTCATCTTCATCTTCATCAGTCCGCCTCAAACTCACAGAAACGTAGACAGACGCAGGCAGACTGGAGACTCCTGGGTAATTTTATGATGCTGAAGTTTCATGCTACAGCTCAATTAGTTCATCTTGAAATTGTGTTTGGCTCTAAATACTACGATACCCAGAATCCTCAGCTGGAGCGTCGCTGTTTGTCCATGCAACAGTGATTATTAGAGTTATCAGGTTTGCAGACTGAGCTTTAATTTGAAGCTCTGTGATTGGAGTTGACTCTTCTTGTGCTCCTTCTTCTTCTGCTGTCTTTTCAGCTTGTGTTTCTGTCGTCTGTGCTGATGATTCACCCCGGAGGGTTTCATAAACACCAACCAGACCTTTGCTTTCACAGCCGTGGACGCCCAAAATACGTCCTCCTACTTTACACCTCTATTTTTATTCATTATCCTTCAGAGCGGTGACATAACGCCATCCTCCGGGCGGAAGGTGGGACAGTTTCGTAGGACAGAACTGCACCTGATGGATGGTAAAGATGAAAGCTGCTCACAGGTTGGACAGGACCGCTCAGGTCAGGTGAAGAGTTGAAGGTGAACCAGGTGTGTCGGGCCTTTCAGAGAACACTGCAGTCAATCAGCCGCTCTCTTAATTCAGCCGGAGTTTAAACTTGTCTTTCATTCAGCTGTGAGTGTTTCATGTCCTCGTTCAGTCCTGAATGGAACCTCTCGTTCGTCCTGATGTCCCGCTTCAGCCGTGCTGATGCGATGACGCAGTTTACAGTCAGATTCCTCAGGTCAGATGCAGAAGAGCAGACAGACGGTGGACTTAAGTCTTTTGTCCCAGCCTGAGGACAGATTGTAAAATATATTTAGATGTCTTCTGGTTGAATTGTCTGAAATCAGCTCAGGACAGAAACGTACCTGCGCTCAGTCCAGGTGCTTTAAATGTTACTGCCGCTGCTTTTTCAGCTCAAACGAGTCCCATCGTCCTCCACAAAACATCACCATGGTTACAAGGCCAAGAGCTGATGGAGAAACACCAGTTGCTATAGAAACGGTGACGGAGCAGGACAGAAGAGCCAGCATGGCCGACAGAGGACAGGCCTGTCCAGGGACGGACTGGCCATCTGGCATACCGGGCATTTTCCTGGTGGGCCGACAGTCGGCCACTTTTTTAAAAAAACAAAAACAAAAACGTAGACTCGGTGCTGGGCTTTGTCAAGTCTACGATAACCCTGATGACATCATGGTGATGTCATCGGGGTTATTCTGGCTTGACCTTGAAAACTTTTATAACAGAAAGCCTGAACTACAAAGTGGAGTCTGAAAGCTGTTGACCAAGCAGGAGTCTGATGAAAGGCTATCCAGTTGCATCATGGGCAGGGGCGGACTGGGACAAGAAATGGGCCCTGGCATTTTGGAGCAGACCGGCCCACCACATTTGATAACGCGCACCTTTTCGGTCTCCTGAATGTGTAAACCAACTGTGCAACTCTTTAAAAGCACGCACCTTAAGCCATGCAGTGAGTTAACGGGAATCAGTGAGAGTGGACGCATTAATTACAGATGCTAACTCTTCCAAGAGTAGTACTCAATAAAGTGTGAAGTGACCCAGTCCAACAGGATGAATGTAGCTGAGCTCCTGAATGAACTTTGAACTCTGTGTGTGTATGTTTGAGAGAGAAAGAGAGAGAGAGATCTAATTATTGGCAAAACTTCAAGATAAAAATAGCAGCTTAGAAACTGAAAACTTAAGAGGGACGATGACACATGAATGAGGGAGAGGGCTTAAAAATACCTGCGTGTACAGGTATTATACAGGTATTCCAAACTAACTGGAATACAAACTAACCTGGCCATAGAACATTAGCCAAAAATATGTTATTGACGTTTTATGGTTGTCAGATTTACCGAGGGTTTGTGTTGCTTTCCTCACTCTGAAACAGTCCAGCTGACGGCAGGTTTGACTGCATGTCCCTGTTCACTGTCATCGTCCACGGGAGCTGATGGACGCCCTGCCGTGGCAAACACAGCGCTCATTTTTGAGCATTTGGCAGCGCTGGCTTGAAGAGCCAGCTCCTTTTTCTCTCACAGTTTCTCTGCACCTCCTTTTCATTTTCCTAACAGATTACGTTACCGACGTAAAAGAGGGGAAGTGTTTCATGATATGATTGGACGAGATGAGCCCCGTCACGTGTCAGTGAAGAAAATAACCTATCGGCCGTCGAGGGTCTGTCGGTGTTTACCAACAAACTCTTGCGCTTTTTTTTTTTTGCCGTATGCATTACGCCGCAGGGCCAAAGCGAAAGAGTGTTTAACGATGTGATCGGGCCAGCCGAGTGTCAGTCGGGCCGCTGATCAACTGTCTGTATGGGCCGTCAGACCAATATTTAAAAAAAACAAAGTGGCCGACTGTCGGCCCCCCGGGAAAATGCCCGGTATGCCAGACGGTCAGTCCGTCCCTGATCATGGGAAATGTGGGAGTCAGTGTTTCTGAGGTTTTGATTTGACTTTAACATCCTTTGGACAGACAGCTGAAGACACACGAGGACGTTTGAAATGTTCACAGTTTACTGACAGAGTTTACATCAAAGGTCTGGTTCTGCCGCTCACAGCAGCTTCCTGGACGTCAGGATTCATGTACATTTGTGAGGTCACAGGGTGCATGAGATACAACGGAAATACAAAACCCCAAATCCATGTCTCATCTCACTCACACACACACACACACACACACACACACACACACACACACACACACACACACACACACACACTCACACTCTCCCTCCCTGACGTCATACAGACACAAACCTGAGCACAGGACGTGAACGGCGTCGTACAGAAGGACTCAGTCCCTCAGAGCTGACCAACCACAGACTGCAGGCCAGTGCGCCAACGAGGCCTCTGATTATTGCACACAGCCCCGAAAGACACCAAGAGTCCAGACTGCAGACTGAGGACCAGATTTACCAAACCTGAAGACCTCAATCGTCTCACAAGCCTTCAGCTTTTCAGGACCTGAAAAGAGTTGTGTCATGACGCGTGTCATTTTTTACCTTCTAACATTTATCTTTAGGACCAAAAATGTTAAACAGAGAAATCTTTAAAGTTAGATTTGGAAACTGCGACAGCCTCAAACCCTCTCACATTGATTATTCAACACTGTGGGTCACAAACGTACTCAGTTTTCTTCTGAGAATGAGACAAGAAGTAAATATTAACATGTCTGTGTGTTTAATACAGAGCTGGAGACAGGATGTCGTTAGCCTAGCTTAGCATAAAGACTAGAGGCGGCACGCTAAAATAAAAAAAATACCATCACGTTCAAAGCTCACAAGTCAACACGTTGTGTCTCATCAGTTTAATCTGCACATAAATGTGATGGTTTGTGGCTTCAGAGGAAGTTTCATGCAGGAACTGTTTCTTGTTGGACAGCAGCAGCGTCCTGAAGTCTTGTCCTGGTAGCGTCCTGCCAGACCAACACCAAAATAATTCCCCCTTAAAACCACAAACTGTCATTTTTGCATCTTTGTGTCAAAATCAGATTAACAAAGTAAACAGCATGTCAATCAGCAGCGTGCTCACTGGTGTGTTTTTGGACTGTGGTCAGTGCTAGGCTTGCGGCTAGCTCCTGTTTTCAGTTTTTCCGCTAAGCTAGGCTAACAGTATCCTGATTCCAGCGCCGTACTTAACAAACAGACATGAGGTTAATATCCGACTTTTCATCTGACTTTCATAAAGACACAATGAGCACGTTCCCTCTTCTCAGTTAAGAAATATGAGGAATCACAGTTAAAACATGAAATTTCCTTTTTTAAGAACATTTTTAGGTCTCGTCAGTGTGGGCCACGTTTGGGGAAAGACTTTCCTTTGGCCTCGGACAGACAGACGAAACGAGCTAAGATAAATTTCAGCAGGCTGCATGCTTCACAAAGTTGATTATTCTTTCATCCAGCTTTTGTTTGTCAGTCAAATTGAACAGTTAGCGAGCTGCCGGCCTGCACTGGTTAATTGGCACGTCCACAAGGCTTCATGAATGAGATTAAATGCAGTTTTACAGCATCTCTTCCTTTGAGATGTACTTGTCAAAATAAAAGCTCAGGCTGTGAAATAACAAAGTCTTCACCAACTTCAGCACTTATGACACTTTGGGCAATTGTTGAAATGCTTGTTCTGTGCTATCAGGAGTTAGCATGCTAGTTTTAGACTGTAATAATAAAGCTTCTTTATGCTAACAGTTGATTGTAAACATCTACGTACAGACACTAGCAGAGCAGGATGTTGGTGACAAACAGAATCTACTCGAGGCAAAATAAAGTATATAAAAAACTAATATGATTATAAAATAGACTTTTACATCATACAATGATAGTTTTTCTAGATTGTCCACAAACCAAAGTTACACAATATCTTTGGCTAAACACTACTGACAAGTTAGTATCAAACTTTATATTATCTTTCTCACACACACACACACACACACACACACACACACACACACACACACACACACACACACACACACACACAGTTTAGAAAAAGGAAAATTAAACATATTCATTTGACTAGTTCAACTTCATGGCCTGAAAACTGTCTTCAGGCCTTCGTTTCTTCCTAACTTTCACAGAATATGAAAATAAATGGACATCTTCTCATTTTTAACAAAATTGCATTGAACAGTTTCATTATATAACACATTATTATGTCATAACGTTTAACCCTGATTAACATTTCTCAGATTAATCCAACCCTTTCTTTCAGTAGTGCCTGTAATCATATTGGCTTATTGCAGCCCTTTGAGTCCAGAACCAGGTGACAGACTGGATTTAAGAGAATCTGATCTGGATCAAAGTCTCGTGGTTATTTTAAGATTAAAAAGTACCATCGTTCGGCTGAATTTGCTGCTTATGTCTCATTTTGTAACTAAACATGGTGTTATGTGTTCACACTCCAGGGGTTCATATCGTGCTTGCACAAATGTCAGGAACTGGAACATATAGACAGTAAAGTCAAGTCAAGTCTAAGTGTAGACTTAGACTTGACTTGAAATATACTGAGTTCTTCCTTACTAAGAGTCATGTGTTAAATAGGAAGCTACATCCAGCAGCTGGTTAGCTTAGCTTGATACAGGTTGTTTGCATATGACGTCACGTCGCTCTTTTGTTGTGGTGTGAACTGCAGATGGAGGGCAGGAAGTGATTTTCTGCACAGGAAGCACATTAACACACACTCAGAGTGCTGATGTTTTGAGTTGTTTACAGTTGCTCAAATCAAATCGCTTAAACTGAGAAACCACAAGGAGCTTTTATTGAGTACCAAAAGTTGTTGTTCATAAGGGTGAAAAATGTAAGAAATTGACTGAAAAACGCCAGAAAAAAATGTCGTTAACTGTCTGCAGTTGGAGGAGTCGAGTTGACTAATGGTGCAAATGGTGTAACATTAGTTATTGTTTTAAATCTGTGGTGAAGGATTTAAGGTAACAGCTACAAACATGAATAACACTTGTTAAATCAGCGTTACCTGTTTCTCATAAGACAGCTGAACGTAAATAACGTACCCTGTCTTGTTTTGAGTGTTGTGATGTTTCAGCTGCGTTTCACCGGACCTTTGCCAGCAGTTAACCGAGCAAACAACCATAACATAAATGTCAACAGCAGTCATCCGGAGCACTTTGGTATCGAGGTCGTGGACCAACCGCTAACAGAAAAGTTGTTTGCCTCCAGACGTTTGTCTGCTTTCATTTGTTTTCTTGAGCAGAGCGACATCTGAAGGAGCGGCTAGTTGTTTTATATGCTGACTCAACAGCAGCAAAACTTTAAGTTCAGCTGAAAAATCGCTTCATAACGTAAGAGTCACTTCCAACATATGATCCAATGTTCTGTTTGTACCTTTTACTCATAACTTTATCTAAATTAGCTCAGTAAGAATTTCCTCCATCTCATCCTTTGCAGTTTTCACTTCTGGCCCTCTGTCTGAATTTAACGTCACGTGACTGCAAATGACCTATTTATCGTACAGACATGACTCTGCAAGAAAGCAAATATTTCCCAAAATGTCAAACTATTCCTTTAAAGTTAATGATGGTTTCTGACATGTGGGACAATCAGCCAACTTCCATTTGCTGAACAGATCTTTAAATCCACTGAACGCAGCAGAAAACTGGGAGGCCAATAGGAGTCTTCTGAATAAACCCAGGTGCTGCCACTTGTGAGCCCTCTCTGTAGTCTAATTCATGCACAGTCTGTCTGTGTCAGTGTGTAGAGACTGAAATGGTAAACCAGTCAGGACACACCAGTGGAAGTGGTGACTGAAACAGAACAGTCTGGTAAAACAGCTGTTCGATCATAAAGGTGCAGAAATCCTCCAACACGCTTACAGTGAGCAGAGCGTCCCAACAGTTTTATCATTTCAGACAGTCGACTGTGACGTTTTATGGCACAGAAACAGCAACAAAGGCAGTAAAACCAGTCAAGGCAACGGAACCCATTGTGTGATATTTCAGACCAGTCGCAGCCGATCTGGTGCGTGAAGAATCTGACCAGTTCATCCTGTGAGTCTGTTAACTCTGCAGAGTCTGAAGCTGAAGCAGCGATTGGCCGGATCTCATTTCTAAAGCGTTGGTTCAGAGGTTCTTGTCTGACCGTAGCGTTGGTAGTTCAGACTCAGTCAGTTTCTCCAGGGTTGGTTAGATTGTCAGATTCTGTTCATTTCATCTTCTTCTGCAGAGAGCTTGTCGGTAATTTTCCGCCTGAGCTCCAGTAGAAGCTTTGGCAAAGTTTTTCAGTTCTCCCATTGTTCTTATGATTCTCAACCCATTTGAAGAGATTTGACACGTCAGCAAGTAAAAGTCAGATCTTCCTAACAGACAGTAAATACCGTGCCTGGGATCCAGATTCTCTAAGATTGCAGCATTAAGTCCAGTTTAATTGGGTTTTTGTAATTAGTTTCGTAAAAGCTCAAGTTGTACCAATTCCATCATTGGCTCTATGTAAGAGTATATATTTTTAACATTGCAATGCAACATGAAAAGGACATTGGACACGAGTATAAACTCAGCAGTGTCATGCAGCTTTTACTGTCTTTTAGCTCATAGTTTTGGTTCACCAGCTTCACGTCGAGGGTTGATTCCCTTAGGTTCTCACCAACCTCAACACATAAAAAACCATTTCTAGCAAACAAGCTTGCACGTGATGTTTCTTGAACAACTTCTTTTATGTTTCTGGACTTCTTCAAATAGATCTCAGTAAGACTGATTAAATTAAGTACTTTCTTGAGCTAATGAGCTAGCTAGTTTGCAGGTTTGCTAGTGAACAGCTAACCCTCTGAGCACTAAGCTTGGTGTTGTGACATTGAAGGCTGTGCACCCGGTGGACTCTTGGACAGACTTGGACGACTGACCATAAACATGATGGCATCAGAGTGTCTTTATGAGCATCTGCCATTAAATGCTGTGACAATGAACCCGTTACCACAGGTGGGAGGCCAGGTGCTAGTGACAGGTAGGTTACTGAATTGTGTTGTTGAGTGAGTGCGTGAGTAATTGGCTGTGTTCTTAATGTACACGGCTGCACTTACAAATAGATACAGTGTTCAAGATAATGTGATCTATATGTAGACAGACATACAGCCTTGACCTCTGACAGCACATCCATCTTAAACACGAACTCGTTTTTCTGATTTGGTCATTTTAGTGCATCCGCCCACCTCGATGCACCTCCAATGAATCTGGACCTGAGTGTTGGTTTGAAGATTTCCATCAATGAGCAGAAACCAACCGTGGGATTGTCTTTCAGAGGTTTTCCCGTCAGACCGTTGTGACTGACAACAGAGGGCTGGGACACAGCTGACTGTCACTCTCCACCCGTGTCCCATGAGTCAGCAGCTCCTCCACTGTTGTCCAATCATCAAGCAGCTTGCTGTTCCTCAGTCGGTTCTGCTTCATGTGGCTCAGCTCCAGCACCGTCTGAGATGACAGCGAACCCTGAAGCCCCCCGGCCTGCTCGTCCCCACCTCCTCTCCTCTCTCTGAGTTGCCGCGACAGCGCCAGGTGGCGTCTCCTTTCAGTTCGGCTCCAGTATCGCCCCGTCCATCGGCCATCCTCCCCTTCTTCTTCACCATCTCTCTCGCCCTCTCCTCGCACCTCCTCATCTGTTGTGACCTCACTGCGTTCCCTGGCCAATCGGTAAGCTCGGGCTCTAAGCAGCTGGTTCCTGACAGACTTCTGATTGGACACTCTGGAGCGGGGAGAGGGTGGAGAGTGAGGGTTTCGTTGTGGGGCTCCAAGTGTGCTATAGAGAGGCCCAGAGGAACCTTTTAAGTTGCTAGTACAGTTCCCGAGAGTTTGACACCCACGCCAGTCTGACACACGACTGGATCCAGATCCAGGACTCTTAGAGAGGGAGTCCTCCTCTCTGCTCCGGTTTGCGCCCTGGCTGTTTCTCAGTGCGTTCTGATGATTAGTCAGACTGGTTCTGTCTATGCTGAGGTGACTGTTGGGGTGGCAGTTACTGGGATAACTGGCCCTGCTCCTCGGCCCCAGTGTGCTGCTGGTGGTACCTGGTTGGCTGTTCTGGAGTCTGTTTCTCGGAGCGTTTGGATCTGGCATGTTGGGGTGACTGGCCCTGCGGCGCCGCTGTCCTTCACTTAAATCTGTTATTGTACGACTCCGCCCTGGAGCCTCCATTATGCCAACTCCTCCCTGCTGCTGCTCCAACCACAGCGCCCTCCGCTGACAAGGCTCAGTACGACAACCTGTGAACAGAGGGAAGTGATCAGGTTCTGAGTATTACATTGAATTGCTAAATACACAAATCTCCACTGAGCCATTATACCAAGACCTCGTTGCTGCCATGGAAAACTCAGCACTTAGTGCCTTAAAAACATGTTGGATCACCTCACAGGGTTTTTCATTGCTTGAACGTAGCTGCTGCTGCTAGCTTGTCTTGTGCGTGCCAGGAAACAGGACGATGCATCTGGCCACAAAGACCTCAGACCTTCAGGATCCAGCATTATGGTCAACAATGAGTTTCTTCAGATTAGCCTCATGTCAGGCTGCCCATGTTCAGGGAGGAGGTTCCATGTTTACAAAGCTTTGCTTCTTTGACGACATGAAAATTCTATATACTTGCCTTAAACTAGCTGGCAGCACTGCCACAAAACTTGGCATGATACCAAACACTAAATATTTAAACACTTAAACCCAATAATTGTAACCGCTAATGTCAGGATCAATTTACAGGACTAATATCTGTTTTAATAAATAATCTCAGAAATTGTAATCTGTTTTCTTAGCTTCAGAAGCTGTAGACTTAGACGGATACAGCAGTTTAATGATTTGTAGAGCTTCACAAACAGACAGTCAGTCGACTGTGACGTTTTATGGCACAGAAACAGCAACAAAGGCAGTAAAACCAGTCAAGGCAACGGAACCCATTGTGTGATATTTCAGACCAGTCGCAGCCGATCTGGTGCGTGAAGAATCTGACCAGTTCATCCTGTGAGTCTGTTAACTCTGCAGAGTCTGAAGCTGAAGCAGCGATTGGCCGGATCTCATTTCTAAAGCGTTGGTTCAGAGGTTCTTGTCTGACCGTAGCGTTGGTAGTTCAGACTCAGTCAGTTTCTCCAGGGTTGGTTAGATTGTCAGATTCTGTTCATTTCATCTTCTTCTGCAGAGAGCTTGTCGGTAATTTTCTGCCTGAGCTCCAGTAGAAGCTTTGGTAAAGTTTTTCAGTTCTCCCATTGTTCTTATGATTCTCAACCCATTTGAAGAGATTTGACACGTCAGCAAGTAAAAGTCAGATCTTCCTAACAGACAGTAAATACCGTGCCTGGGATCCAGATTCTCTAAGATTGCAGCATTAAGTCCAGTTTAATTGGGTTTTTGTAATTAGTTTCGTAAAAGCTCAAGTTGTACCAATTCCATCATTGGCTCTATGTAAGAGTATATATTTTTAACATTGCAATGCAACATGAAAAGGACATTGGACACGAGTATAAACTCAGCAGTGTCATGCAGCTTTTACTGTCTTTTAGCTCATAGTTTTGGTTCACCAGCTTCACGTCGAGGTTTGATTCCCTTAGGTTCTCACCAACCTCAACACATAAAAAACCATTTCTAGCAAACAAGCTTGCACGTGATGTTTCTTGAACAACTTCTTTTATGTTTCTGGACTTCTTCAAATAGATCTCAGTAAGACTGATTAAATTAAGTACTTTCTTGAGCTAATGAGCTAGCTAGTTTGCAGGTTTGCTAGTGAACAGCTAACCCCCTTAATGATTTGTAGAGCTTCACAAACCCGCAGAAGGAGAAGGTGGGGAGTGGTGTCGAGGTAAGGTGGGACTCCTCTCAGCTCTGTGGAAATGAACTGTTGTGGTCGTGCTGTTGCCCACAGTGCAGCGGGATGCCTGTGGTCCTCCAGAGTGAGTCACTGGAGTTGTCTCGGGGATGGACTCCAAATCCCAGCGTCCCCTCTGCTCTCGAGGGGAGTGGCCTGAGCGGAGGTGGTGAGTTTGTCGATGGGTGTGGCTCCCATGAATCTTATGCAATCTTCTGTGCTCCCCAGTGCTGACGCTGTGGAAGCCGGAGTCGCTGGGTTCAGAGGAGATCAGGGACTCGGAGGAAGAGGAGGAGCCTTGGGAGGAAGGGGTGTGACCTGGTAGCGATGACATAGCGTCTGTCTCGGCCTCTGAGAAGGGCACCCGTTGGTTTGGGCTGTCAGGTCCACATCCCAGCCCACTGTCGAGCTCACTCAGGGGTAGATATCCAAGAAAGCGGTCAGACCTCCAAGGAGGATGAAAGTCAGACTAAAGAGAAAGAGAGAATTTTAATTTATTATTTATATTTTATTAAGTTCATTTTTAGGCATGCTCATAGTCTGCACTGAATCAGGAATCGCATTTACAAGAGGGAACTAATTTAAAGAATTTGTCATAGATTCGGTTTCACAAAGTCTCTAAAGTTTCTGCTAAACTCAACAACTCATGAATCTCAAATGGTCTAGAGGACAGAGATCTGATCTCGATGAGGATCTAAAGATTGCCTCAAAAATACCATGTTTAAACGCAAAGGCAAGATCGGGCTTTAATTATCCAGAAAACGTATCCGGATGCAGAGCCCATTGTAATAACAGGTGTCAGACATGTTGCTGTTAAATGATGTGAGTCATTGAAATGAGCTACCTGTCTGGGGATGTTCTTAGGCTCCATCTCTTCTGTGTTGTAGCAGCCAATCAGACAGCTCTCTGAGTTAGGCTGGTAGGGCAACATTTCTGGAACCTGGAGTAGAAAGAAGATCAGAATGGAAACTGGTATAAACTGATTAGCGTATAATAGTAATCTGTAAATCTGTAAATCTGAATGCACACCAACATAAATTAAGAGTACAATAGAAGACAACACAATAATCACCTGGTAGTCCAGTCTGTCCAGGTGATCTAAGCTGTAGGAGACACTTGGCAGGTAGTTATTACCCAGTTGCTGGTCGTTTGATGATCTGGGCAGGTAGCCATTTGGTTGATAGACGTCTGACGATATCATCATGTGACTATTGGCAGAATATAGGTCAGGTGACACCGTCATGTGACCGTAGTAAGGCCTGTGTGGAGGAAACCCTCATGTTTTAAAAGGAGGTGATGGCAAAGAGACTTTATCAGGCAGACAGTATTCAGCCTTCATGTGGGTCTGTTTATTGATCAGATGTTATAAATAAAGATGGTAAATCCGTGAGATGGAGATTCCTCCATGAATATTAATAAGACTTGATGCAACATCATGCTGACCTTGCAAACTGAACTTGCTCCCAAACACTCAAGTAAAGAGTGTGTCCTTCGATTTGAATTGTGGCTAGACAGAAGTAGACGTCTTGTTTTCAGACCTTTCTCTTCAGTCTGTACACTTCAGTCCGTTCCAGCCTCTTTCACCCATTCCAAAACTCTTCCCCATATCCCTAACTTGTACCTTGTTGTTATACTTTTACCTCAGTCCCAAATTATTTCCCCCACTCCAGACCTTTTATAGTAGTTCCAAACTTTAATCCCTTTTCTACAAACCTTTACCCTGTTCCCATTCTCATCATAGTCCTGAACTTTTAGATAATTTCCAGTTTTTGTACGCTGCAAACAGTTGTTTACCCAGTCAAGACTTTTGACCTCTGTCCCAGCAGTTTATTCTACTCCCAATTATGTAACACATTTTTGGTCATTTACCAATGTAGGAGTCCTTAATCAAAGTCCTAAAATTTGATCTAAGCTGTATCCCAACATCTTGACCCTTTCTCAACCCTTCACTCCAGCCTGAACCTACTTAGAGCATCATTTTCTTATCCTGATCCCATTTGTTTACCTCACCTCTAACTATTTACCCACATTCGTAACACGTGAGCCCATTCCCAAAGTTTCACCATCGTTCCAAATTCCTGCTTAATTTCAGCGGTTATACTCCAGTTAAAGCCTTGACACAGTTCCCAGTTTTAACCCTGTCCCAGCTCTTTTCTCATTTTCTGATCACCTACTTCATCCTCAGAAACTTCCAGGTCAAAAGAGTTTTGCCGTAATCCCTTCATCCTGCTCCCAAACTTTTATTTTGATCTGTACCTTTCAGCTCATCCCAACATCTTAAGAGAGAGATAAGATAAGATAAGATAAGATAAGATAAGATAAGATAAGATAAGATAAGATAAGATATGCCTTTATTAGTCCCACAGTGGAGAAATTTCAGGTATTACGGCAGCAAAGTGGATAGCAAGAACAGAGTGCATCAGTAAAAGACATTAAATATCAAACAAGCAATATAAACCAGGAATATAAAAATATGAACAACGTTCCCATACGCTGATTTGTTTACCTCAGTCCAAACTAACAGCGTCCTCCATCTCGAGTCTTAATCCCTTTCACAAATCGTGATCATTGTCCATTTCACCCCATTTCCACTTACAGCCTCTCCCAACTGTTAACCCGTTTACAGGCCTTTATCAGGTGCGCAGCTATCATTGTGTTTGGCAATATTAATTTTATATTCTTTGTATGTAATGTACGTAAACCTTCTGTGTTTGATTTTATTGTGTGTTTTTTATTCTGTTTTTTTTTAACTTCTCCTTTTAATTCTTTGTTGTAAGACAAGGCACAGCATGAAATAAATAAAGTCGGATCTTATTGTATCTCATCTGTTTACTCCAGACCTAATAATCACCTCAGTTAGAAACATTTATCCACTCTGAAACCCGTTAGCACAGTCCTAAGCCCCATTATTCTGTCTCCAACCCTTTCCAAAGCTTCATCCAAATCTGTGGCTTGTAGAATTATGAGTGATTTGGCACCACTGTTCTCTATTTGCATGTATTTACTCAAAGCTACTTAATGCTTCACACAATAAGAATTAGAAAATACTTAAACAAATAAGAAAAGCATTGCGAAGGACTCAGATGTTTGTTGATGTGTCCTCAGTTTCCCCAGGACGACCTCAGTCACATCTGTCTGTCCTCGTCCCAAACTAGTCCCGAATCCTAATCTAACCTCTGTAACCTCTAACTTTGTACCACAAGCCCCCCCCATCACGCTGTCTTATACCCACCCTGTGCCATAGCCTTCTCCCTGGCCTTCCTTTCCCTCCATCAGTCCCATGGCTCTCAGGGCCTCCCAGTGTCTTTCTGTCGGGACACTGCACTCCATTGCACAACGAGACCTCCGCCTCCTGTGGCCATGCCCCCTTCTTCCCTCCACCTGCATAGTGATTGGCTGGCCATACTCGTCCACAAAGTGCAGCTCCTCCCGGCGTCGGTGATGAGAGGGATCGTGAGTCTTGGCCTGACGAGAGGGAACATGACAAGTAAGATTTCTGACTGTACTCACACATCACAAGGAAGTGGAAGTAAGAGGAAAGTTAATTTCTGTGAATTCCCAAAGATGCAGCTTTAAGAAAGCGTCAGAAGCAGGTTGGTTTGAAGATCTTAGGTGTGACGTATCCTGCTTCTGCTGTGTAACACTTGAGTGTTATCTGTAGTATTGATGAAGGACAGAGGCAACAGAAGTATACAGTGGCAAAGTGGGAGTTTAGCCTCCAATACAAGGTCAGTTAGTTCTTTGCTTTCTAACTTTTTGGCATGCCCGACTACAATTGTGTTACATAACCAGCCGATGATTCACACTCTCTTTATATAAAAAGACCAAAGATTGAGCCATTATGTGCAAGTTGGACCCAGGAAAGACGAATCTGCAGGTTTCTGTTGCAGTTGAACTGCAGTTGAAGGTGTGCTGATGTCAGGTAGGGTTGGAACCACATTCTGCAGAGCCTCGGCCCTCCACGACAAAACTCATGCAGTATTTTAGAGTAGCACATTTACTTCACTTACTGTATGTTCAGAGTGATCTGACCAAAGGAGGATTTTGCAGTGTCAAACTTTAACAAGAGCTACTTTGAATATGTAAATGTTCAGCTGTGTGTCAAGAGGTAGAGCAGATTGTCCACCAATCAGAAGGTTGAGGGTTCAATCCCCGGCCCCTGCAGAGGTGTGTATGTGTTAGCGCTTTGTTGATTTGTTTGTGGGGTGGAAAAACACAGCTCATTTACAGAAGTACTGTACTTACGTACAAGTTTAATGTACCTGTAGTTTACTTAAGAATTTCCATTTTATGCTGCCTGAAACTTCTTCACTATGTTGTACTTCTTAAGAGCAGCATCCACAGGAAAACACAGGATGCATGATGTAATTATTCAAGGGTTCAACTAATTTATATTTGACTTACTGCTGAAATGACAACACTAAGTATAACTTTGTTAATCCCACGCCAGGAAAATTATGTTATGCAAGAATAAGGGGGTGCTGTCCTCGGGCCCTCTTGGCCCGGCTGGTCGGGAGACTCCCTACCTCGGCGTGGGGTCCACTGGTCTGTCGGGCTCGGGTGGGCCCGGGTGCGGGTGCCCCCTGTGCTCCCGGTCCCTGATGTCTCTCGGTGTGGACGACCCCAAAGGTTGCATTCTCCTCAATCATTAGTGCCCTGCCATGTCTCCTTACCCGTGCTATTCTCTGCAGTAAGAATGTGTGTGTGTGTGTGTGTGTGTGTGTGTGTGTGTGTGTGTGTGTGTGTGTGTGTGTGTGTGTGTATGCATGTACTTGAGGGTGGGTGTTTGTACATACGGAGGGTGGGAGGGATGGGTTTTTATTGTTGCTTTATTTTGATTTATATTGTTTTTTAACTCCTGTGAAGCACTTTGTATTTTATTATGTATGAAAAGTGCTATATCAATAAAGTTTGATTTGATTTGATTTTAATAAAAAATAGTTGTAGAAAAAAAAACAAGCACAAAATAAAAAAGAATACAAAATAAAAATCAACTATTTATATATATATGTACACTAAATACAAAAAGTGTATGAAAATAGAGTTGCTTTTGGACTCAGTCAGTCGAGTAGAATTTTGGATTGCATGTGATGGTTATGGATAATAAAATACAATGTTATGTAATATTACACAGTAGAAAGAAAAGGTGATATTGCCGCTTATATTCCATATTACATTATAACCTTAATTACTGTTTTAATCACTTTAATTATTACCTTAAAAACTGTTAAATGTCATTTTTTGCTAACTGTGGATCATCTCTCATAAATATCCTGAGCGGGTCTCTGAGTTTACAGGAAAAACTCAGAGGGTCTCAACTGCAACATGTTAGCGTGTCACCATTCTGTCAACTCAGTACATAACAGGACAGCTCACACCCTGAAGGACACTCCGTCACTACGTCTGCTGAGTCTGAGCTACGACCAAACTGTAAGCGTGGAGGTTTGTTAGAGCGTCATGTGAACGTTAAGATGCAGTGAAGTCAAAGAGACTGGCTCTGAGCAGCAGCATGTAGGTCAGGATCCTGCAGCAGCCCTCTGCAACCCCTGGACCAGTACTGGAGTCTTTACACTCTCAGTGCATGGCCCGAGGCCAGACACACACACACACACACACACACACACACACACACACACACACACACACACACACACACACACACACACACACACACACACACACACACACACACACACACACACACACACACAGACGTGCACACGTACATAAACAACCAGTTCATACATGCAGACGCAGACATGCA
This sequence comes from Chaetodon trifascialis, assembly GCF_039877785.1. Taxonomy (NCBI): domain Eukaryota; kingdom Metazoa; phylum Chordata; class Actinopteri; order Chaetodontiformes; family Chaetodontidae; genus Chaetodon; species Chaetodon trifascialis. The sequence goes on along the minus strand of NC_092063.1, from coordinate 173,641 downwards.
GCTGCACACAGCACAGAGTGTGCTCGCTCTGCTGCACTTTGACAGTAATGCAGACTGATCTCTCTCTCTCCTTCCTCATGTTTCTGCCTCCCTCTCTCTTCTCTTACAGTTTTTCATGAAGCTTTGACTCCATTTTCACCGAGGCTGAAAGTGCAAAACTCTGCAGAATGTGACACTCCTCATCCTCAGCACAAAATCACCGTTAGCACCCAAGATTAAATAAAAGTGTCAAACGCAGCGAGCTTTGCAGAACTGCGCCAGAATATTGGATTTGATCCCGTCAATTTAAGTCACAGCAGTTTAAAATGAACTGATCTCTAGCAAATAATCCCCGTCAGATCAAACAAAAGACTTTCAGCCTGAATTCTGTTCAAGTATGAAAATAATGTGAAGAATACGCAAAACATCACATAAAACACACAAGTACAAACAGTTCACTGCATGATGCATTCGTGGAAACATGTCCAGCAATGAATCAGTGATTGGCTCAGTGTGACTGTGATCTTCCTCATGATCCTCCTCAGCTTCACTGTTCCCCCGGCGGCGTGTTGATGTCGGAGTTTATGTTGCAGGGTTTCATGAGACCGCGCTGTGGTTGAAGCCGGTTAAAGGTTGTGCTTCCTGCTGAATAAACTGTGGTGACGAGGCCACTGATACTCACTCCAGCTCAGGGAAAGACTGGAGTCACGGTTTGGTGCTACACGCTCGTCCACCACCTCAGCAGCCGCAGCCTCGTGTCTCTGGACGGACTTCAGGCCTGCGTGACAACATGCAGCCCTCTGATTGGTTCAGCCTGGCTGTGCTGTGAACTGCTGACACAGGAGGTTCCAACAAAACGTTGAACCTCCTCGTTTACGTCAATATGAAGGACTGAGTGCTGCTGCAGGGGCAGGTAATGTTCCTGTTAGGTGTGTACTCCGTATAAATGTGATATTTATGGATCCTCACCTGCAGTATGAATCAGATGTGCTGAAACGTGCAGTCCTGCAACCTCTTAACACGAACAAAGCACTCGAAGGACTCGCTCAGTGTCTGAATGAATGTGTTCTTCTCTGTTGTGCCGTATTTGTCAGGCTGGTATATAACAGAAGTAACTCCTTGTTAACAGTGAAAACAAGCTTCTAAGTTTAAAGGAAAAGGCTGGAAAACATTTAGCCGGAAACAAAGGCGTGACCCTGGATGGCTTGGCGGCGCTCTGTGGCAGCTTGCTTCAGTGAGCTGAGGCTGAACTCGTATTCTTCCTCTGACTGTTGACGCTGGCAGATTGTGAAGGATTCGGGGAAAATAGATTGTGTGAGTGATTTGGATGAAGAGGAGAGTCAGTGAGTCACGTTTTCTTTTGTTCACAGCAAAAGTGTCGAATAAAAGCCTGAAATATTCTGCTGCACACATGATGATCAGAAACTGGGTGCTTTATTTTGATGCAGAAAAGAAGGAACGCTCGACAGTTTCATTTGACTCGCTGTGATTTCCGTAGGTTGTGATCATCTCCGTCTGTTCTGTTGGTGGTTTCTTTAGATTCTTTAGGTTTGGTTTATTGCTTCTAATCAGCTCTCTGCTCTGGTTTATGATAACTTGTGTCTAACCAGTTCTCGCCGGCTGGAGACGGTTCCATCAGCAGCTATCAGGATGGAAAATGTTCCGTACATCCACAGGCGACACGGAGCCGTTCGTCCTGCACCACCACCCATCTGTGTCAAGCTGTCAATGTCTTTACAGTCAAACGACGCCACATCCTGCTGCCTTACATGCTGCCAGCCTCACATCAGACGCGAGCGTGGTCCTCCTCACAGAAAACAAACATTTACTCTCTGCTTGAGCCACCGCGATGGAAGATCCCCGCTGATCCTCGCTGAGACAAACCTCAGCTGTCACCTCAGCTCAAGCTTTTTAATAATCAAAATGGAAACTGGAACAGGAAGCAGCGAGCTCAGACAGGAAGTCAGCCCATCGGTGCAGAGGCAGCATCATGAGTGGGTCGTATGTTTGGATGTTTGTCCCGGTGACCCGACTCTTATCAGGTCACATCTCAGGAATGTTTGCGCCTTCTCTCAGCTGTAAAAAGTGAAGCGGTGAAGCTGTCGCATCTCTCTGAGCCTCTCTTCATCTCCTCTCGTCTTTACATGAGGACTGACGTCTGTGTGTTGGCTTGTCTCAGAGATGGGGTCACCTCAGCAGCTATCACATCCAGTTATGATCTCCGTCCTCCGTCTGTCTGCAGTGCGTTGTTCTGATCTGTGTGTGCGCCACAGGAAGTCATCTGATAAGGTGTTTGTTTACGTGCAGCGCGGCATCAGCGCGTCGAGTGTCGAACCTCCTCTGACATGCGTAGCCGGGTAATCGTGTGTTCCAGCGTTGCGAGACGAACGTGTGCCAGAAAACATTGGTCCTGCTGTCGTCGCTGCAGATTGTTCCGCTCTGCGTGTCTGAGAGCGCCGAACCGCAGCCAGTCGAGCCTTTTGATCAGCGAGGCGTTCAGCCAGGAGACGCGGCGGCTAAGCTACGAGCTCTCAACACTGATCATCGCATTGGGAGAAGCCTCAGATATCCACCAACAGCAATTACTGAGATGTGGCGTCACGCTGTAACAAGTAGAGAGGCAGGACGAAACACACGCTTTCCAAGAAAAACAGTCATTTGTGAAGCGATGCTGGAGCGCTCGTCATCATGTCTCCTGTTCAGGTTTTGTTCAGCAGAATCATTGAGCCCAAACCAAGTCGTCCTCTGCCTGTTGGCTCTCAGACTGATCTGTTTGTCTGTTTGCTCTGCTGCACATGGAGGTCCTGCCCGACCTCCAAAGACTCAAAGATGTTGTTTGTGGAGTCAGCAAAGTGGGTCGATGTCAGCTTCAGCACAAAGTCAGCAAGAACAATGTGATTAAAACTCAAAACTGAGTTAATTATCAGGTCGGTTAAGACTCATCACTGAGTTAGATCTCCCCCTAAAATGTTCTGTAATACAGATAAATAAGAAACTTTGTCAAAGATGACACGAACAGTTAATCCTGAAAAATGTGCATCATTTGTGTAACTAGTAACTAGTTGGACAGATGGAGTTTAGAGCATCGTCACCAGACGAGAGCATTAATACTGGATGACTGCAAAAGCCCTGATTACATTCGCTGATGTGCTTCTGTGGTCTGATGCCAAACCTGTAAAGGTTCCTGATGTGGTTCAGGTCAGAGTGGACCCGTGCACCACAGATGAGGAAGCTGATGATCAGTGATCAGTTCACTGTCAGTTCACTGCAGCAACCGTCCGTCTGTGTTTTGTTCACCGCTGCAGTAACAACAAGTGTTCAAGTCAAATTAATTCTGTTTACGTGGAACAAAAGCACAAATCACACATTTGCTGTCTGACGTTCAACAGCTTGTATCCTGAGATCTGAAAAACACAAACCTTTAGCAGTAACAGTTGCTGCAGCTCTGAGTCACACCTCCACTGGCTTCCTCTCCACAGAGATGGCAACTGAGGCTCATGGTAATTGTAGTATTTAGACCTGTTTATAGGGCTAGCAATGAAAGGCCGTGCTAATGTGCTAATGCTGAACGGTGCTTTGAGCTCAATGCTAACACGCTGATGTTTTTGGTGTGAGTGTGCAGATCCTCACCAGGCTGATGGTTAGGATGGTGGCGAGGACCACAAAACAGGCATTTCTTCATCTTGTATCATGCTGAGCTTTAGTGGATCATAACACATCAGGTATGGACTTATGGATCTGTAGATCCAGATCAAGATGAGACCAAACTTTCCTGGATGTCAGTTTTTGAGGCACAACAAATACGGCCTGTGTCAGACTGGGTTCACCTTGTTTTAAGCTTTAGCCTGTTTCTTGCCCAAAATGTCGTTTGCTACGTGTTCAGAGAGGATTCATAGTCAGTAAAACAGCTTCAAAACTCTCTGGATCATCGCGACCACCAGAGGTCCCGAACATGCAGTCACACAAGTGCACAAAGAATATTTGGCTGATGAGGCTAATAGTATGCAAGATTATCCACAGACACACACATAATAATGCGTGCGCACGCACACACACGCGCGCGCGCACACACACACAGCCAAACGCATGATCACTGGCAGGGTTACACCTGGCAGAGATAATTAGCTCTAAACACCTGAGGCCGACAGTATTAGTCATGAGTTCTGCAGGCACTAGGTCACAAAGTACTGAACACATTCACACGTTGACCTGATGGTGGCGCTAAATGAAAAGTTACTACGGTTCATCCTGTGGGGAACATGAACGCCTGAAGCACATCTCAGGACCATCCACCCAGGAGCTGTTGAGATATCTGAGTCTGGGCCGAAGAGGAGGCTGAAAACATGATTTCTCAGAGAGATCGATGGACCAGTCTAACCTGTAGAGTGCTTTGAGTTTACAGGAAGCTCGTTTGTTTGTTCAGGATCATTAAAAGAAGAATTTGTATATAATTATAGTTTAATACGCATTTATAATGGAGAAAAAAACAGTCACGATTCTGTCAAACTTTTCAGTTCAGTGAAAACAGCAGCTGGACATTTAACTGTGCAGATGAATGAAATGAGACTGATGAAGAGGGCACACACACACACACACACACACACACACACACACACACACACACACACACACACACACACACACACACACACACACAGATATAGCCTTTAGCCTTCAGTCATCAGAGCTTCTCCTTCATTTATTGTCTGGGTTCACTGTTATTATCTGGGATGTGTGTGTGTGTGTGTGTGTGTGTGTGTGTGTGTGTGTGTGTGTGTGTGTGTGTGCGCGTGCATTAGTATGTGTGTGTGTCTGTGTGTGTTTGTTTGCGTGTGTGTGTGTACGATGCATGTCCACAGTGATCTAACGGAGACGAGGTCATCTCAGCAACCATCACATCTCGTTATCTACCTCTCTCTCTCTCTCTCTCTCTCTCTCTCTCTCTCTCTCTCTCTCTCTCTCTCTCCCTCTCTCTCTCTCTCTCTCTCTCTCTCTCTCGCTCTCTCACCCCAAAACACACCTGCAGGGGGTCACTCACCTTTGTCCGAGTGAAACGACAACCCATTCTGACTTCCTCAGACAGAAAAATGGAGGAATGAAGGCTGAAAACAGAAACGAAAGAAAGAGGAAGAGGAGGGAAAAGAGGGATGAGGAGATCAGACGAAAGAAGCTGCAGAGGAGAGGAAGGAGGTTAAAAAGAGAGCGAGAGAATAGAAAGAGAGAGAGGGTTTGATGAGCCTCGTCCGCCCACCAGCTCACATCTCCAAACTCTGACCACCCACAATCCTCAGCTAATCAGCTGTCCTCCTGCACCGCAGAGCAGACTACAGCTCCCATGATGCCGCGGTGTAAACAGCAGCAGTGGCAGCAGTCGGTGGGCAGCAGGTCCATCGCATTAAACCTTTCTCCCTCCTCTGGAATCAGGAAGCAAGATGGGTGAGCGAATGGCAGCAGCAGCACAGAGAAGGGCGAGCGAGGCAGAGAGGCAGCTGAGAAACTGAAAGAGAGAGAGACGGAGGTGTGAAGAACAGAGCTGTCCCCATCTGACAGTTTCTTCTTCTTCTTCTTTCTTATTCTCCTGTCAGTCTCTCTCTCGCGCTGTCTCTCTCTGTAGCTTTGCTCCCACCAGCCAATCACAGAGCCCAGATGCAAGGAGGAGGGGAGGTGGATGCTCTGATTGGCTGAGTGGCGTCAGTTTGAGCATCCATTCAGGGTTTTTTTTCTCTGTCTCTCTCTGTCTCCCTCTCTCTGTCTGTCTCTCTCTCTCTCTCTCTCTCTCTGTCTCTCTCTCTCCCCTCTCTCTCTCTCTGTCTCTCTCTCTCTCTCTGTCTCTCTCTCCTCTCTCTCTCTCTCTCTCTCTCTCTCTCTCTCTCTCTCTCTCTCCCCTCTCTGTCTCTCCCCCCCCTGATCCATCCTTTTTCTTCCTCCCGTCTGTTTTCTTTACACCTCCATCAGTCTAAAAATGCCTCCCTCCTCCTGTACTTTCCCCAGCGTTTGTGCCCCCAGCCTCGACTGATGCTGATATCCTGCTGTGTGTGTGTGTGTGTGTGTGTTTCTCTGTGTGTAACACTGTGTACTGTGAGTACATGTACACACACTGTACATATATGGCTGCTAATTATTACAGTACTCAAAGAGTACAGCTTTTCTGACATTTTGAAGAAGGTGAATAGATGACAAAATAAAACATGCTTTTCTTTATTAATCTGATCATTTCAAATCATTTTGCAGACTTTTATTTTGGTGTCAGGTGAGGAGGGACTTCAGTGTTTTAAATTATTTCCTCTGGTCTTGAATTCATACACCCCGTGATTTCTCTAACACTTAATCAGGGGTGTTTCCGTCCCTTCGTGTCGTCTGTCAGGCTTCCAGCTTCACGCTCATCCAAACCATCAGAAACAGTGAATTCACATCTGAATTTATTCATTAAGAACAGAAGTCTGACCCTGAATTATACAGAACTTTCAGGAGGTCTCAGAGTTCTAATGCTGCTCCGTTCAATGGTGAGGATGAGGACAGATGATGAAGACTGTTGTGGTGAGTCTTCCTCCTGAGAGAAGAATGAGGTTGATTACAGAAGAGTGAGAGGAAGAGTTACGTAAGTCAAATTCATGCAGCTTAATGAAGCTCCAGCGACTCCAGAGAGACCTGAATACACCGACACACACACGCTAACGTGAGCTAACACTGGCACACACACACATTAACTTACAGACACACATGCCCACAAATATGAACACAAATGAGGCCATCAAACTCAAAGTGAGTCCAGTTTTCACCCTCCACCCAGCTCCACCTTGGCCTCCACTAAATGCTCCACTTCCTTCAGCCGAGAGTGAAACTAGAAGCTAAAGAGGCTGAAAAGCTCCGCAGAGCTCAGATCATTTCCTGTGCTTCTGTCTGGAGGTTCAGACACCGTTCATATTCTCACTGGTGACATAAACGATAAGATAAGATAAGATAAGATAAGATAAGATAAGATAAGATAAGATAAGACCTTATTAAAATGCACTTCTGTACATGATAAACAAAGAATGTAACAGCGTCGCCTCGTGAATAACAGCAGATCTGAACTGCACATGAGTAAAATCAATAAATAATAATTGAATACAGTGTCTTTGTTCTGTTGCACAGTAAAAATATAGAAATCGAATATTGCAGCTTTAAAAACCCCTCATACAAACTAACACTGTACTCAGATCCTTTACTTGAAGTACTAATACACACTGTTACATGTACGAGTCCTCCAGTGAAATCTGATCAGGACTTCAGCACCTTTCTAAATCAGCTGGCATGAATAACTAACCAGCCAACAAGAGACAAACTTCAAGTCCAAACACTATTTTTGATGTCCGTTCAGTTTGTCTCAAAGTTTTCATCAGTTTTTCCCGGAGAGACGTCCGAAAATCTTCTTAAAAACAGAAGAATAAACAGAATAAATTCAGATTAAACTGAGATTAAATTCTCATCAGTAACATCTTCAAGTTCTAGTTTTTTTGGATGTCAGACTTAAAGAAATTCAGTTTATGATTAGAGGAAATCCTCCAGGAGGAGAAGAGGAGAAGGGGGGGGGCAGCCAGAGGCCACGTCAGTATTCATTGTCTGTGGCTTCACTGACTCCCCCCCGCCCCCCCGTGAAGGATCCACTCAAGGCTGCAGATCCTAAATGGACCTTTGTGGAAACAACCACGAGCTCCAGGAAGAAGAAGACAGAAGCTGTTCCACCTGAGAGACACAAACACAAGAGCAGCCATGGAGTCCACAGCAGGGAGGACGAAGACATGGCTGAACAGAGGACAAGCAGCTCCTCAGCTCAGGTTACGTCCACTTGAAGGATGAGGGACAGTCACTGGGGGACGACAGCATGCCTGTTCTGCACAGGGAGGACAGGACCAGGACCTGGATGACTGAGGACCTTCAGAGACGGCATTGAGTCAGGAGACGTTCAGATTCACTGGATCTGGTTTCTTCATTCTGCTTCATCGCAGTCCTTTAAAGCTGCCGGCTCTGCTGAACACCACAGGACACGAGGTGAAGCGCGGCCTCGAGTCCAGCATCACCCTCTGGACAAACTGCACGCTTTTCTGGACGCTGCTGAATCTCAGAGCAGCAAAGTGATCTCCGTTTCCCTTTTTGTCCGTCCAGCTGATTTGTCTTCTGGCCTGTAACGACCCTCACAGCCACTCGACTGTGGACTTTATGGACGGTTTCCCCTCCAAAGCCGACACACACACACATGCACGCACGCACGCACGCACGCACGCACACACACACACACACACACACACGTCGGACTCTTGTGCACAAAGTGACAGAGTGATGGAGGACGAGACACCAGAGCGACGCTCACGAGAGGAATACAATCAGACAGGGTCATTTTAATGGAAGAGCGGAAATGCTGTTTAGCTGCAGGGAAGAGTCGCACACACACACACACACACACACACACACACACACACACACACACACACACACACACACACACACAGCAGTTAGCGATGAATATTTCAGCTCCTCTCTCGCTCATTTTTAATCTCTCTCATCCTCCATGCGTTTTTCTATTTCCACCTCCTTAAACTTTTACTCTTCAGTCTCCATCTCCACCTCCTCCCTCTCCACGGTCGAACTGTCCTCCTCTCTCCTCCTGCCTGCCCTCCGTTTCCACTCAGTATGGAGCAGTAAACGAGGAACCACCTTTATTAAAATAACCAACACCTGCTGATAACAACGTAACATTTAATCAGTTAACTGGCGTCGCAGCTGCTGTGATTGGCTCGTCTTACAGCAACGCTCACTGTCCTCATTGTGTCCCAGAGACAGGAGACGTTGTGTACCTGTGATTCAAGGAGCTGGGGCCCGTTGCACAAAAGTAGGATTAAGACATCCAGGAAGTGACTGAGCTGAGCTCAACCAATCCCAAACATGAGCGTCCAGCCTCAATCGACTGCACAAAGACCAAGCCAGGATGAGCAGACACGGATTCAACAAGCCAGGTGAAACCTATCCTGGATCAGTGTGTGCACGGCTTCCTCAAACAGACCCCGCCATCGATCACAGAGTCACAGATTCACCATGGCAACCAAAGTCCTCATGGAGGCTGACGAGGAGGTGAAGGAGCAAATTAAAAAGAAAGGCAACACCGCCACAGTTAGAGAACGGCGAGAGAAAGCGTGGCGAAGTATCGCAGACTGCCTGGATGCACAAATACCCACTGAGTGCTCCACTGAAACATCACAGTTACAATCCAAACAGCTGATTCACATCTCCGGAAACGTAGCTGCACTCTGATTATGAATCAGCTGAAATTGTAAGTGAAATTGTGTAAATGTAACTGCATCAGACTGTTTAACTCCTTGTTATACCATGGTCTGGGTGAATACTCCATTCTGATTGGCTGCAGGGTGTCCGTTAAAAAGTGTTGTGGACACCTTTAAAAAAGTTGCGGTCAAACAGTCTGATTGTTCTGAATTACTGCGCTGGCTCAAACGCTGGCTGGTAACAGAAACTGTCTTGATACAGAGTGAATGGTAAATAATATTTATAAAATGATTTAATTCAATTCAGTTTATTTGTATAGCGCCAAATCACAACAGAAGTTGAAGGTGCACTCGCCCTCTGAAATGATGCTTTGTATCGTAACATGACGCTAACAATCGTCTCACCTGGGATAAATAAAGTTGATCTTATCAGCTCAGATTGATCTGGCCTCTTGTGTTTGTGCTGTATACTGTGTGTATACAAGCTTGCAGGCTCCTGCATCCATTCATCTGTTGTTCATTTGATTTGTGCTGCTTTGTTTCAGTGTGCAGACGTGTTGTGTGTAGGGTTGGGCGATAAAAACGATAGCGATATGTCTCGCGATCGACACATCATCAATATCAATAAAAAATGCGTTCGATAAAACATTCGATGTTTTTTTCTTCGTCGGAAGAAACCTGAAGTTGCGAAACGAGGTTGGCTGCATGAACAAAGGCACTCGCTCTCAGGTAACCGAGCAACGTAGGGAGTAATTGCTAATCAATGAGAGAGACACGCTAACACGCCAATCCTGTAACATTATCAAGTTCAGTTGCGCCGTGTCGTCTCGTGTGTGATGCTTCACGAGGAGTGAGATGAGAAACAGAAAGTGAGCGCTGGGATGGCGGACTCAAGATGGCGGCCAGTACGGTTGGATTGTGAGGAGCTCCGATACTATAAGTGGTACCACGTCAAAAATGGGACAAAAAACCTTAGTTTATCACCACTGACACATCGTGGAGGAAAAGAAAGACACTGTGAGTAAAAAGAAAAAAGAAGAGGAAGAACGAAAGAAAGTAAATTCAACAACGTGACCGCTAGCTTAATCGAGTTAGCTTAACTACCATGGCGAAAGGACCGGCTAAGAGTAGGAGCAATGAAGGAACTTCATTAATCGAACAAGGTATTCACAGTTTCGACGGATTGTGTACACCACTACCAGTAACACCAACAAAGAGTCCGGACCCGAAAAAACAGCGGTCCAAAGATACTACTGAAAGCACTTCAAATGACGATATCCTGAAGGCAGTGGTGGAATTAACGAACCGCTTCATCGCTCTTCAGCAAAAGCTGTCCTGCAACACCGATGCTATTACCGCAGTGTGTGACCCGCTGAAAGGAGTGGAAATACAAGTTCAAAAGAACGAAAAGCAAGTGAAGGAGTTATCGGAACAAGTCTCCAAACTGCAGCAGAGAAGTGATGATGCCGAGAGATGCAGCCGACGCTGGAATCTACGGCTGTACGGGATGAGAGAGACGCCTGCAGAAAACATCAGGGTCGACATCATGAAGCTTTTTGCGACGCTTGTTCCAGAGGAAAAGGAGAAAATCGGCTTTCTTGTCGACACAGGGTAGGAGTGCCCCGTGACAACTCAAGTCGCCCCATCATCATTCAGTTCACAATGAGACACTTTAAAATCTGGAAAGTCTCCCGTGAAAACACGATGTTAAAAAAGAAGAAGCTGATGCTCAAGGAGGATTTAACATACGCTGACAGGATGGAAAGAAACGTGGAAGCAGCCAGAAAGCAAGGGAAACGTGCTGGTTTCCGGGGTCCTGATGCTTACATCGAAGGGAAAAAAGTGACTCGTTAGGTCGCTTTTCTCAAAGTGTCTGTCACGTGAGACGCAGCGGTGCAAAAAGGACAACAGTTAAGAATGTTAAATGGTTTAAAATCCACGATTAAAAGAGACGGTACTTATAGTTGAGGTTCGAGGTTTGTAAGTATCCATTTCTCTGATATAGTGTAAAGTTCATCTGTTATTCAGACATCAGATAACCTTTTGTTAAATATGGAACGTTTTAGTTTTAAGGCACTGAATTTGTGTTCTATTAATGTAAGGGGCTTGTGTGATAATACAAAAAGGAAGGCAGTATTTTTATTTTGCAGAAGCTGCTGTACTGATATCGTTTTCTTACAAGAGACTCATTCAGACATTGATGATGAAAAATTCTGGAAATCACAGTGGGGTGATGGAATATATTTTTCTCATGGCTCAAATCAAATTACTCAGCTGGAGTTGCAACATTACTAAACAGATGTAATGGTGATATTTTGGAGTCCACAGTGTCAAAGGAAGGCCGTTGGATTATTTTAGTTTTGAAAATGGATAACTCCCTGTTTATTATTTGCAATGTTTATGGACCAAACAGAACAGCTCAAGCAAGGCAAGGCAAATTTATTTGTATAGCACAATTCATACACTAGGCAATTCAAAGTGCTTTACAGAAGCATAAAAATCATACATTTTGATTAGAAGAGAACAAAAAATAAAAATAAAATACAATTAAAGGAAAATTAAAAACAGAAAAGACAATAATTTAGCATTTAAAATGATTAAAACCATTGAGCAAATACATTTACTTTAAGTAAAAGCTGTAGCAAATAAAAATGTTTTCAACCCTGATTTAAATGAGCTGACACTTGGTGCAGACCTCAGGTGTGCAGGGAGAATGTTCCACAGGTGAGGAGCAAAATAACTGAAAGCTGCTTCACTTTGTCCCTGTCCCTGATGACCTGAGGGGTCTGGATACTTCATATGGAGTCAATAAATCTAGAATATATTTTGGTCTTAGACCATTTAATGCTTTATAGACCAACAGTAAGATTTTAAAGTTTATTCTTTGACTCACAGGAAGCCAGTGCAGTGATCTGAGGACTGGTGTGATATGGTCCATTTTTCTGCTGTTTGTAAGGACTCGTGCAGCAGCATTTTGGATCAGCTGTAGTTGCCTAATTGATTTTTTGTTTAGGCCAGTAAAGACTCCATTGCAATAGTCCAACCTACTGAAGATGAATGCATGAGCAAGTTTTTCCTTGTCTTCTTTGGACAGACAACCCTTGATTCTGGTTATATTTTTCAGGTGGTAGTAGGCTGATTTGGTAATCAGCTTTAAATGGTTGTTAAATTCAGGTCCGAATCAATAATTACATCAAGATTTCTGGCTTTATCTGTTGTTGTCAGTGACATGGAGTTAAGTTGAGCACTGATCTTTGACCTTTCATTTTTGGGGCCAAATATTTCAATTCAATTCAATTCGATTTTATTTGTATAGCGCCAAATCACAACAGAAGTTGTCTCAGGACACTTTCCATATAGAGCTGGTACAAACCAAGCTCTTTTATCTACAAAGAAACCAACAATTCCCCCATGAGCAAGCACTTGGCGACAGCGGCGAGGAAACACTTCCTTTAACAGGCAGAAACCTCGAGCAGAACCAGACTCTGGGTGGGCGGCCATCTGCCTCCACCGGCTGGGTGAGAGAGGAAGAGCAAGAGAGAGAGAGTGAGACAGACAGACAGACAGACAGACAGACAGACAGACAGACAGACAGAGACAGAGAGACAGACATGCAGTCACAGTAACAGTGACAGTGGATGTAATAACAGCAGTAGCAGTTGCAGTGGATGTCAGGCAGGGCCAAGGCAGGAGATGCAGCTGAAATCCACAATCCAGATTCAGACACTGTCCATGGGAACCTGCAAGACGACAAAGCACAGAGACTCCGGGGAAGGAGCTAAGTTAGTAACACGCCGTGGTAGGACATGAGAGCGTGCAGATGGAGAGGGACAGAAGGACAGAGGAGCTCGGTGTGTCTTTGGATGTCCCCTGACAGTCTAATCCTATAGCAGCATAACTAGGGGCTGGTCCAGGACCAGCCTGAGCCAGCCCTAACTATAAGCTTTATCAAAGAGGACAGTTTTAAGCCTACTCTTAAATGTAGAGACAGTGTCTGCCTCCCGGACAAAGACTGAAGATGGTTCCACAGGAGAGGAGCTTGATAGCTAAATGCTCTGACTCCTGTTCTGCTTTTTGAGACTTTAGGAACCATAAGTAGAAATGCATTCTGGGAACGCAGTGTTCGAGTAGGGCAATAAGGTACTATGAGCTCTTTAAGATAAGAAGGTGCCTGGCCATTTATGGCTTTGTAAGTAAGGAGGAGAATTTTAAACTCTATTCTAAACTTTACAGGGAGCCAGTGCAAAGCGGCGAGTATTGGAGAAATATGATCTTGCTTCCTGGTTTTTGTCAGAACACGTGCTGCAGCGTTCTGGAGCAACTGGAGAATATTCAGCAACCAATTTGGGCAGCCTGATAGTAAAGAATTGCAATAATCCAGCCTGGAAGTTACGAATGCATGGACTAGTTTTTCTGCATCATTTTGAGACAAAATATGCCTGATTTTTGCGATATTACGTAGGTGAAAAAAGGCAGTCCTTGAAATTTGTTTTACATGGGAGTGAAAGGACATGTCTTGGTCAAAGATGACTCCCAGATTCTTTACAGTGGTGCTGGAGGCCAGCGCAATGCCATCCATAGCTGCTATGTCATCAGAAAGTGACTTTCTAAGATGTTTAGGGCCGAATACTATAACTTCAGTTTTGTCCGAGTTTAGCATTAGAAAATTGCAGGTCATCCAGGTCTTTATGTCATGAAGACATGCTTGTAGTCTAGTTAATTGACTGGTTTCTTCCGGTTTCATTGATAAATATAGCTGGGTATCATCTGCATAGCAATGAAAATTTATTGAGTGCTTCCTGATAATCTTACCTAAAGGAAGCATATATAAGGTGAATAGAATTGGTCCAAGCACAGAACCCTGCGGAACTCCATAGCTGACTTTAGTGAGCACAGAGGAGTCGTCATTAACGCGTACAAACTGAGAGCGATCTGACAAGTAGGATTTAAACCAGCTTAGCGCAGTTCCCTTAATGCCAATGAAGTGTTCCAGTGTCTGCAATAGGATGCCATGGTCAATGGTGTCAAATGCAGCACTAAGATCCAGTAAGACTAGTACAGAGACAAATCGTTTATCAGATGCAATTAGAAGGTCATTTGTAACTTTAACCAGTGCTGTCTCTGTGCTATGATGCACTCTAAATCCTGACTGGAAATCCTCAAATAAACTATTGTTGTTTAGAAAGTCGCACAGCTGATTGGCAACTGCTTTCTCAAGAGTTTTTGAGAGAAAGGGAAGGTTGGATATCGGTCTATAGTTGGCTAAAACCCCTGGATCAAGAGTAGGCTTTTTCAGTAGCGGTTTTATCACAGCTACTTTAAAGGACTGTGGTACGTAGCCTGTTGATAAAGAGAGATTGATCATGTGTAATACTGAAGAGTCAATGAGAGGTAATACTTCTTTAAACAGCTTAGTCGGGATAGGATCTAAAATACAGGTAGATGATTTTGATGATGAAATTATTGAAATTAGTTGGTGAAGGTCAACAGGAGTAAAACAGTCTAAAACTGCGACAGACTGAGTAACAGTTTCTACGGTTTCTGTGTTTGAAGACAAAACAGTACCTGTTAACGGCAGGAGTCGATGAATTCTGTCTCTAATAGTTTGAATTTTATCATTAAAGAAGCTCATGAAGTCATTACTGTTCAGAGCTAAAGGAATACATGGTTCAACAGAATTATGGCTCTCTGTCAGCCTGGCTACAGTGCTGAAGAGAAACCTGGGATTGTTCTTATTTTCCTCTATTAGTGCAGAGTAATAGGCTGCCCTGGCACTGCGGAGGGCTTTCCTGTATATTTTAAGACTGTCTTGCCAGGCGGACCGAAATTCTTCCAAATTGGTAGAACGCCATTTCCTTTCTATTTTCCGTGAAGTTTGCTTTAATTTGCGGGTTTGAGGAGTATACCATGGAGCTGACCTCCTATGTTTAATTTTCTTCTTTTTTAGGGGAGCAACAGAGTCAAGTGTCATACGCAACGATCCTGTAGCACTATCAACCAGGAAGTCAATCTGGGAGGGACTAACGTTAGCATAAGACTCCTCTGTTGTATTGAGACATGGCATTGAATTAAATGCTGATGGGATCATATCCTTAAATTTAGCTACAGCACTATCAGACAGGAGTCTGGTATAAGAATTTTTGCCTACTGGCTGGTAGTCTGGTAATATGAATTTGAAAGTTATTAAATGATGGTCTGATAAAAGAGGATTCTGTGAGGAGACTATTAAGTCTTCGATTTCAATGCCATATGTCAGAACAAGGTCGAGGGTGTGGTTAAAACAGTGAGTCGGTTCATGTACATTCTGGCGGAAGCCAACTGAGTCTAATACTGAGATAAACGCAGTGCTAAGGCTGTCATTATCAACGTCGACATGTACATTAAAGTCACCTACAATAATTACTTTATCTGCTTCAAGAACTAAACTTGATAGAAACTCCGAGAACTCAGCTATAAATTCGGAGTAAGGACCAGGAGAGCGGTATACTACAACAAATAAAAGTGGCTGCACTGTTTTCCATTTTTCATGAGAAAGAGTGAGAACAAGGCTTTCAAATGAGTTATAGTCGAGTTTAGGTTTAGGGTTGATCAAAAGGCTTGAGTCAAAAATGGCTGCAACTCCACCTCCTCTGCCGCTGCCTCGAGGAATGTGGGTATTAATATGGCTCGGAGGAGTAGCTTCATTTAGGCTCACATACTCTTCAGGACACAGCCAGGTTTCAGTCAGACAAAATAAATCAATATTATGGTCTGATATTAACTCATTTACTAGAACAGCTTTAGAGGACAGAGATCTGATGTTAAGGAGTCCACATTTAATTCTCCTATCTTGTTGTACTATTGCAGAGGTTGTTCTAATTTTAATTAGATTCTTATGTTTAACTCCTCTTCTCTGTACTTTTGGTTTACTTAGTTTACGTGGTTGGGGGGCAGACACAGTCTCTATGGAGTGTTGGGTGGGTAACTGCTCTAATGGAGGCGCAGAGAAGCGTGTAGGACTGCAGCTCTGCCTCCTGGTCTCAACTCTGAGTTGTCAGGGGTTAGGTTCATAAATAAAATCGGTCAGATTTCTAGAGATGAGAGCTGCTCCCTCCAAAGTGGGATGGATGCCGTCTCTCCTAATCAGACCAGGTCTTCCCCAGAAAGTCTGCCAATTATCAATGAAGCCCACACCGTTTGCTGGACACCACCTCGACAGCCAGCGATTGAACGATGACATGTGGCTAAACATGTCATCACTGGTCAGATTTGGCAGGGGTCCAGAGAAAACTACGGAGTCCGACATCGTTTTAGCATATGTACACACCGATTCCACGTTAATTTTAGTGACCTCCGATTGGCGTAACCGGGTGTCATTACCGCCGACGTGAATAACAATCTTACGGTATTTACGCTTATCCTTAGCCAGCAGTTTCAAATTTGATTCGACGTCGCCCGCTCTGGCCCCCGGCAGGCATTTGACTATGGCCGCTGGTGTCGCTAACTTCACATTTCTCAAAATGAAGCTGCCAATAATCAGAGTTGGTTTCTCAGCGGGTGTGTCGCCGAGTGGGGAGAACCTGTTAGAAACAGTTGGTGGTGACCTGTGGGCTTCAGCTTGGGACTATGCTTCCTTCAAACAGTTACCCAGCCTCCCTGGTTTCCCGGCTGCTCGGGAGCTGTCGAGGGACGGCACCGGCTACGGGGGCCTGGCTAATTATAGCTAATGGTTTTGTTTCCATGGTGCGGAGCCGAGCTTCCAATTCACTAAGCCTCGCCTCCAACTCACCAAATAAACTACATTTATTACACGTACCAGTATCACTAAAGGAGGCAGAGGAGTAGCTAAACATGTGACACACCAAGCAGGAGAGAGCTGGAGAGGGACAGAGAGAAGCCATCGCTAGCTGCTAGGCTAAGCTGGTATAGCTAGCAGAGCAGACAAGCGCGTAGACAAATAAAATTGACGGTCGCTAAATAAACAGACTTATGGGTGCTTGAGCAGAACTAATGTTACTCTGTAGCGCGGATAAAAGGCCGCTGTAACAAAACACAGAGCAAATTACACTCAGAGGAACAAGAGCGACAAACGCACACTACTCGTAAGGCAGCAACCAGAAACAGGAAGTGAGACGATACGCTACGATCTCAGCACGTCAACACCAAATACAATCACTTCTGTCTTATCTGCATTAAGCTGAAGAAAATTCTGGCACATCCACTCATTGATTTGATGAATACACTCACTCAGTGAAAGTAAGGGACTGTAGTCATGTGATGACACAGAAATATAAAGTTGTGTATCATCTGCGTAAGTATGATAAGAAATATTATGATGCTCCATAATCTGAGCTAGGGGCAACATGTAGATATTGAAAAGAAGTGGTCCGAGAATGGACCCTTGTGGCCCCCCACACATCATCCTCTTTCGTTCAGACACATGCTCACCAATTGACACAAAGTAGTCTCTATCTTGTAAATAGGATTTGAACCAGTGTAGTACAGTGCCAGTAAGTCCCATCCACTTTTCCAGTCTGTCAAGAAGTCTGTCCTGATCAACCGTGTCAAAGGCAGCACTGAGATCTAATAATACTAAAACTGAGGTTTTGGAAGCATCATTATTCAGATGTATGTCATTTAAAACTTTGATAAGTACAGTCTCAGTGCTGTGGTGTGGACGAAATCCAGACTGAAATGCATTAAAACGATTGTTCTGCATCATGAAAGCATGCGTTTGTTGAAAAACAACCCTTTCAATAATTTTTCCTAGAAAGGGAAGATTTGATATTGGCCTGTAGTTACTTATTACTGAAGCATCCAGATTAGTTTTTTTTAGCAGAGGTTTTATTACTGCAGTTTTCAAGGCCTGGGGAAACTGACCGGACTGAAGAGAATTATTTATTATCTGCAACACATCTGGAGCTATGCAATGAAAAACATTTTTAAAAAACTTTGTTGGCAGAGTATCAAGGCAGCATGTTGTGGATTTTAACTGTGATACAGTTTCTGTCAGCCTTGTATGGTCTAGATATGGTATAGATATGTTTTCTGAACTTTCTTTAAAGCTGGACACCTTAAAGGAAAAATACAAACCTTCTACCACTATCACAGGAGGGGATTTTAATGACGCTCCAGACGATTACATGGACCGGCATCCTCCAAGACCTTCTTCGTTATCGAACTTTAAACCTTCCTCATTTATAAGTGATCATTTTTTGCTGACAGATGTGTGGAGATTTATGAACCCTAGTGTCACAGACTACACATGGTCTAATTCCTGCAGGAGTTTACAGTCAAGAATTGACTTTTGGTTAATGTCATCGCAGAGTTTACAGTTTGTTTTAGATGTCTCTCATTCTCATGCTCCTTTGTCTGACCATAAAGTGATAAAACTAAGTTTAAGAGGATCCAAAGAAAAATCAAACATTAGAGGTTATTGGAAATTAAACAACAATATTTTAGATCATGAAAAATTTAAAGAAAGTGTTAATTTGCTTGCCAAAGACATATTTAACAGAAATGAAATGAATTCAATTCAAAAATGGGAATTCTTTAAATTTAAAATCAGGGAAGTTGCAATTAGGGCTGCACGGTGGCGCAGCAGGTAGTGCGCGTGCCTCACAGCACGAAGGTTGCCGGTTCGATCCCCAGGTCAGGCGGGGCCTTTCTGTGTGAAGTTTGCATGTTCTTCCCGTGCATGCGTGGGTTCTCTCCGGGTACTCCGGCTTCCTCCCACAGACCAAAAACATGCTCATTAGGTTAATTGATGACTCTAAATTGTCCGTAGGTGTGAGTGTGAGTGTGAATGGTTGTTTGTCCTTGCATGTGGCCCTGCAATCGGCTGGCGACCGGTTCAGGGTGTACCCCGCCTCTCGCCCATTGTAGCTGGGATAGGCTCCAGCCCCCCGCAACCCCGAAAGGGATAGGCGGTATAGATAATGGATGGATGGATGGATGGATGGAAGTTGCAATTAAACGAAGCAAAGAAATAAAAAAACTGAAAGATGAAAGGATGAATGCCCCAATGAATCAGTTGCAGCCCCTAATTTCCAAACACGATTTATCTGAGGATGAATTAATAACACTAAAAAGACTCAGTGAGGAGCTTGATAGAATGTACGTGAATTTAGCTAAAGGCGCCTTCATCAGATCCCGAGCCAAGTGGTTAGAGGAAGGAGAGAAAAATTCCAGTTACTTTTTTGCACTAGAGAAAAGGAACAGAAAGAAATAGTGTGGCATCTCTTATGATAAACAATGTCATATGTTCTGACCCTAATAACATCTCTGATTATATCACCTTGTTTTACAGCAAACTATATACCTCTGAGTTTAACCAGGTACGGTGTGACACATTTATGAAACATAGACAGAACTTTACACCCTTGGTTTCAGAAAATTTTAAAAAGACATGTGACGCTGAGCTTTTATGTTCAGAAATCACTAGTGCTGTACACTCAATGAAACTGAAGAAATCACCTGGAAGCGATGGCCTTACAGTAGAATTTTACCTCTATTTCTGGGATTTAATCAAAGATAATCTTCTATTAATGTATAATGAATGCATAAACAAACAAGAAATGACAACAACCATGAAGCAAGGTTTGATATCCTTGATTCCTAAACCAGAAAAAGACCCTTTAATGATAGAAAACTGGAGACCTGTTTCACTCCTAAATATTGATTATAAAATATTAGCACAAGCTTACGCTAAACGATTAAAAAAGAATTTAGATGAGATAATAAGTGAAAACCAAAATGGCTTCATGGCAAAACGCCATATTAGCTCTAATATTAGATTAGTATTGGATTTAATTGACTATTCTGACTTTATAAACTCCAAAGCATTGATGATCTTTCTTGACTTTTACAAAGCATTTGATTCGATTGAGCACCCCTTCATTATACAAACCCTGCAAATTCTTGGTTTTGGTAATAAATTTATTAGTAACATTGCCATGTTTTATAAAGACATAAATAGCTCGGTCATTCTATATCCCAGGATGTCCAAAAGGTTTCCTGTTTCCTGAGGACTACGCCAAGGTTGCCCTATTTCCTGCTTTTTGTTTTTGGTTGTTGCCGAACTTCTATTTTTGAATATCTCGCGAAACCCAAACATTCAAGGCTTAACAATCTTTAATCGAGAGGTAAAGATTTCACAGCTGGCTGATGACACGGTTTTATTTCTCAAGGACAAATCACAAGTACAAACTGCACTGCAAGTAACTGGTCAATTTTCTGAAGCATCAGGTCTTAAACTTAATGTCAATAAGAGTGAAATTTTATGCTTATATGAGACTGATGAACAGCTAATATTAAATATTCCTGTTAAACAAACTGTTAAATATCTGGGAATTAACATTACAAAAGATATTAATCTGAGACAGCAACTTAATTTCCATCCAAAAATTAAAAAAACCAAGTCAATTCTTAATATGTGGATGCAGAGAGACCTCTCCATTTTTGGAAGGGTGTTATTGTCAAAAGCTGAAGGTGTATCAAGGTTTGTTTATCCTACTCTGTCACTATATCTTAATGATGCACTTTGTAAAGAAATCAATAGATTATTTGTCAGTTTTGTTTGGAAAAATAGACACCACCATCTCAAGAAAGAAATCCTCAGTTTAGAAAGAGCAGAAGGAGGTCTAGAGATTTTGAATTTTTTTCACTTAAATTCTACATTTAAGGTTAAATGGCTGAAGAAATGTTTGGAACGACCAGAGTCACTGTGGAATTTCATTCCGCATAATATATTTAAAAAAGTGGGAGGCTTAAATTTTTTATTGAGCTGCAACTTCACAGTGGGCATATTACTATCAACAACAAAAGTCTATATAAAGGGAGCTGGATTGAGAGGAACATAATTTTTGTAACGGCTTTATTTGATGAGAATGGCAACCTTCACAGTTATGAAAACTTTCTGAAAGCTAAAATTCTTCCAGTCAGATACAGAGAGTTTGTTTCCATTACAAAGGCCGTACCCACTGGCATGATTGAGTTAATAAAATGTCACTTAAGTTACCAAAATATTAATTTTCAGACACCTTCTCTTAAGGTTGACGGAATTGACACAATGGATAGAAAATGTACAAACAAACATCTTAGGAAAGTTTTACAGAGAAGTAATAAAATTTCGCCCAGAGGAAAATTCATTTGGGACTCACAGTTGGTTGACATTAGATGGCCCAAGGCCTGGTTATGTCCCTTTCAATTCTGTCTTTCAAATAAAATACGAGAAGTTCATTTTAAAACTTTACATTGTATTTACCCTTGTAACAAATCTATTTCCAGATTTACTGATGTGGATGAAATGTGCACCTTTTGCGAGCATGAGCCAGAGACAGTTTTGCATTTGTTTTGTGTTTGCCCATCATCATCTGTATTTTGGGGGGACTTGCAGAAATTTGTTTATAATAAAACTAAACAATACATAACAATCAGACCCAAAGATATTATTTCAAAATTTGAATGTAATGACAAATCAATTTGCTTCATAGTAAATCTAATGACTCTCATGGGTAAGTTTCATATTCATAAGATGAAGTTCTCCAAGTCCCTACTTAATTTTCATGTTTTCATAAATGAATTCTATTTTTATATAGACACCTTAAGAGTAATGACAAACAAGAAAAGTGAACACACACTGCTTTGCCTAAACAATTCATTTTCACTTACCCCAAACCAAGAAGTGCCTTAATTAATACATTCATTATGTTAAATACATGTACTTATTTATTTTATTTCAACATGTATATTTTTATCTTTTCTTAATTTATTTTCTTTTTTATATTACCCCATTAGGTCTTCCTTAATAGTCTGTATGTCTGTAATTTGTTATCTGTTCAATAAAGATTGGCATTTAAAAAAAAGAAAGAAAGTGAGCACAGCAGCGAGATAGAACAGGGAAAGTCAGCTCAGTATGGAGTTTTTTGGATTTTATAAGTCGGACCGTCGTCAGACCAATGTGGTCTGTAACTTATACAAGACTGTCGTCCCCACCAAGACCAGTAACACCACAAACTTATTGAACCAGCTTAGCCGCGCTCACTCTTTGGAGCGCAGCCGTATTCGCCAACGTCCAACAACCGCAGCAGCACCGACAAGCAGCTGACCGCCATGCAGAGGTATCTGCTTCAGTGCCTGATGACAAATCATCTAAAAGGCACGAAGACGTAACGGAGGCAGCGGCATCTCATACAGCTAAAGACACGCTTCACTGAGCACTGAGGAGAAGCCAGCTTACAAACAGCTCTTATAATAAAAATATAACTGAACAGTTCATGTATGTTCAGAGGAAGAAGAGCGACTGAAGTTGTTCTTATGTCTAGGCTGGTTTTATAGTTCAGTCAGTGTTACTGTGCTGCCTGTCATGTTTGTTTGTTTGTTTGTTTGTATGTTACTGATGTCAAGTTTCTGCTATGTTTCTAAAAACACTGCACATATCTGAAAACATTTTATTCAGCAGAAGGTGAATCAGTTTGTGAACTTTCTGCACGAAACCTGCAGAAAAAAAGTTCTCAGGTTTCTCTGTTTACA
Organism: Chaetodon trifascialis; assembly: GCF_039877785.1. NCBI lineage: Eukaryota > Metazoa > Chordata > Actinopteri > Chaetodontiformes > Chaetodontidae > Chaetodon > Chaetodon trifascialis. The sequence continues at coordinate 150,893 of NC_092063.1, read as the reverse complement.
TTTTTACACTTTTTTTACATTTATTATTTGAGTGTTTTCCATGGTTGTGTTGACTTTTCCTTTCCTTTCTGCCTTGATAGCTGAGGGATTATAATCAGAGGAAGGTTCAATTTAAAATAAAAATGTTTAATTTAATGTTTAAATTTCTCCCGGTCCTTATTTTAAATAGGTCATAAAAAATATCAATAATTATCGATATCGACCGATATAAAACACTTATATCGTGATACAGTTTTCAGCCATATCGCCCAGCCCTAGTTGTGCGTTACATACAGACCTTTGGATGTGTGTTTCTTCTGTGTTGTATAATATGCTTTGATTCTGAGTCACTGTGTGACTTCAGTTTGGAAAGAACTGATGCTTTGATTTATCCTGATTCAATAAAGGAACATCATGTTACTCTTTGATGTGTATTTATATTTATATTGGATGTGTATTTTATATATGGTCTATGGGAAACTGTCTATCTGATGGTTGCAGCATCATCTAAAATCATCATTTATCTACAATGATTGAAATGAATGAAATGACTTCAAACTGAAATGAATGCTGCTCATGTTTTGTGTTAATGTGTAAATGATGACGTGGATCAGGTTGGATGTGATAACAGTGTGTAGTGCTCAGTGGAATAACTGCTGGTTTCTGTTTGTGATGATGCTGACTGAGATAAGGGATGAGATTCAACAGATCCTGGAGCTTCACCTGGTGTGGAGCAGACGAAGCTCCACAGAATAAATCTCCATGGTAACTCATCCCATAACAGATCCCACTTTCAGCTGTCCTGCTTTTGTGCAACCGGATCAGGGATCAGCTGAGTCAGGATCACCAACATATCCCGGCTGAATCCCTTATCCTAGTTTTGTGCAGCGGGCCCTGATAGTGAATCAGATGTGTGAACACACAACGCTCGTTAGTGCAGCCATTACCGTCAATGATGAGCTTTAGAACCATGATCATCTGAGGACAGGAGCACAGCACGCTGAGTGCTCGCCATCGCTCACAGTTTATTGATCAGTGGCTCATTTACCTCTAACAGAAAACATTCAACTTCGTAAGGTGCTGCAGCCTGATCATAGCTGGAGGTGTGGACGGGGTCCACAGTGATTGGCCCCTCTGTCCCGATGTGGACTGGGGTCCAGGCTACGTAATTAACCTAACTAAACAACGTTTTGATTTTAGTGAGAATTAGACCATTAACCTGTTATTACAAACTAACAAAACAAGTTACTGTCAGAAGATTATCATGTGGTCCCGACTCCATTTACACAGATGTAAACTGATCATACTGATACTGAAATGGGACCTTTGTGTTCACGCTTGGTGTCTTTAATGTGCTCTTATTGTTCTCGATGATGCTGGTTAATGAGATCCAAAGCATCAATAAATAGATGGTAATAATAATAAAGATCCCGGGTTCAAGTCCAACCTTGTAAATGACTCTTGCTCTTCTATCGACAGCCGGCAGACAGAAGCTTTGACTCTGTTTCAGTATTTTTACTTTGAAATGTGTCTTTGTGTTCACCACCCAGAGTGAGTGGCTTTAGATGATAACCAATTTATTTTGTCTGTCGCACATTGTTGAAGCCTCATATTCACCTCAGAAAAACATGGAGTGTTTTACACTGTAGTACTGCAGTTTACTTCAGTAAAAGCTCTGAATACTTCTTTCACTGCTGAGCATCAGTTCCTGCATCCACACTGATCTGATGCTCAGCAGAATTATGAGGCACTAAATCAGTGCTGGGAGGAAACGTCTTTGTTCTTGATGAATGACTTGCAGTGATCTTAAGACAATGAGATTAAAATGATATATCATCGCCACTGCGGTCGCCGTCGTCTTTCATAAGAGGCAGAAAACGATTCGTCTGAATTCAGCCCGCAGGACAAACATCATGTGAACAAAGACTCGATGAGCACAAAATGTTGGATTCACTGTCCGAAAGAGGAAACACGGTTTATTTCTTTATTAATCTTATATACAGACATTTACAGCAATCTTTGCTAAAGTAAATGAAGATCGTTACGGTAATGTCCTGTTTTCTAAGACAGTGTAACAGAGATATGTCAATTATTAGAGACTCTGTCCAGTTGTAGTTCCAGTCTGAGTATATGAAGTACAGTAGATATACGAGTATTTGCTGAAAGAAGAAGCAGGGTCGTCAGTTTGACACAACACACGGTTCACAAATCATCTCCTGCATTCACGAAACACTGAACACAAAGTGTGGACGGACGTTTCAGTGGTTTGTCCACGTGAGACGGAGCTGTATGTTTAAATCCACCGTCCACCGGCAGACATGAAAAGGGTTTGAGAGGCACTTCAGCTCTTTTTGGTTTTGGGTGCAAAGGCTCTGCAGCTCCAAACGGCCGAGCGCATTTACACAATCCAACATTTTGATGTCACCAGCAAACCATCGCGCTTCTGTGATTTAACACGTTTCTGCCTCAAAGCTTTGGTGTTATTGTGGGAGCAGAAAGCATCGCCTCATCACGTCCTTAAATGTGTGTTTTAGAGAGCGAGGGGTGAACTTCCTGCAGACCTGAAGCTCTAAACATTACTCCCCACCTCAACCTGTTTTTGGTTACCCGAGCTTTCACTCAGAGTCGATGTGGGGTATGATTAGCCTAGCTTAGCACAAAGACTGGAAGCAGAGGGAAACAGCTAGCCTGGTTTCAGAACTCTGAACTCTTTTAGATTTCTGTTCATGTCCCCTTAATTCACGTTGGAGCTGTACATTGGAGTATTGTTGAACTTGAGGCAGGCTAGCTGTCTCCCCCTGCTTCCAGGCTTTATGCTAAGCTAAGCTAAACACGTCCAGGAACAGGAAACAGGAGAGAAGGCAGGTAAACACTGATCATTTAAAGCTGCTCATCTTCCTCTCAACTAAAAACCCAAAGAACTGAAGCTGAAACTGTCTCCTTCACATCAACACAACATTTAGTGCTCACTGTTGGCATTACCTTTGTATTCCCGGCAGGTAGAAGCAGGTTATGCACACGTTACGTGACCCAGATCTCGGCCCAGACTACATGCAGATGTTGTGAAAATGGCAGCCGCGATCTGATGAGAGTGAATTATTAATTGACCCATATTACTCTGCAGGGGGAGAGCACGGGGCGGATTAACGAGGCGAGGTGCAGTCAACACAGGAGTGATGAGGTGAGGCTGAGCTCGTTCACTCCTCCTCCTCCTCCTCCTCCTCCTCCTCCTCCTCCTCCTCCTCCTCCTCCTCACAGCCTCACAGTCAGGATCCCAGTCAGACAGGCTAACAGGAGAGAAGGTGAAGGCACTGAAGCAACGTTCAGAGTAACTTGGTTGTTCTGGAATATTTGTGCTGTTACGTCTCTCTCGTCCATTCCCTCCGTCTTATCTGTAGTTTCCTTTCTCTCCTCCTCCTCTTCCTCCTCCACCTTTCCTTCAACCTCCTCCTCCTTTTTCAGTGTTGTTGAGGGGACCTTTGGGGGTTGGGTGCCTGGTGCAGGGGTGGCGGGTGGTTGGGTGTTCTCAGAGTCCAGTGCGTAGGTGGTGGTGATACTGGGAGTACTGGCAGTAGTGGTGGTGGCAGGCTGGACGTACGGCTCAGTTGTAGCAGGAGGAGGAACAAGCTTCTCCTCTTCCTCCTCTGCAGGCTGGAGGGAGGGTTCGGATGTTGATGGAGGAGGAACAAGTGTCCCCTCCTCTTCGTCCTCGTCCTCTATGTCCTCATCATCCTCCAGAGTGTCAGCAACTGGAAATCAAACAGAAGGAAATGATGTTTCAGAACCATCTCATGAACTTCAGGGCTGCAGATTATTTTAAACGATTAGAAATGAAATGTTTAATCTATTCAGTCTGACAGTCTGACAGTTATTCAGTTTGCAGTCAGACACGAGAGAAAAGCAGCAGAGCTTCATGTTTAAGAAGCTGGAACAGGATTTGTTGATAAATGACTTCAAACATTCATTGATTGTTGAATTAGTCTGTGAATACGTGTTTGTCTCCGCCCTCCAGGATGACGCCTGGCAGCAAACTGAAGCACCTCAGCCTGGTGCTGGATGTGTGTGTGTGGACAGAGGAGGAGGCGTAGTGAAGCGTGTCGTACCGCAGAGGTTGTTTTCACACTTCTGGAGGTTCTCTGGACATCTGGAGCACCAGTCGCCTTCAACGTATGGCCTCTCGTCTTCATAGTTCCCCCTGTGTGACACACACACATCAATCAATCAATACTTTGTTAAAGTCAGACGAAATGTCTCCGTCCTGCAGCGACACAACACACTGAGCAGAAATCTGAATATGATCAAATACCCTGAAATCCTTCATGCATGCACACAAACACAAAGCGACTCCTGTCCACAAGGGGGAGCTCTTGTTCAGGCAGAGCAGGTACTGTTAGGTACAGTACAGGTGGCAGCAGAGACAGTATCAACAGTAGTACCAGTAGTACTACAAGAAGTATTAGTAGTATAAGAAGTTTTATTCACACTAGTAGAAGTAGTAGTACCAATACTTCAGTTAGTAGAAATAGTACCACTAATGGTAGTAGCAGTACTAGTTGTAGTAATAGTTGTAGTTGCAGCAGCAGACATTGTAGTAATAGTAGTAGTAATATAGTGGTGGTGGCACTAGTAGAAAGACTTGTAGTGGTATTTTATTTGTGGTAAAGTTTACAGTATTAGTAGTAGTAGTAGTAGTTGCAGTAGTAGTTGCAGTAGTTCAATTGGTAATAATAATAGTAGGCAGACCAGTAATAGAAGCAGTGATACTAGTTTTAGTGGTAGTATTTGGTAGTAATAGTTGCAGTAGTAGTAGTTGTAGTAGTAGTAGTAGTAGTAGTAGTAGTACAAATAATAGTGACATTATGAGTAGGTAGTAGTATCATAGTATTACATAGTACATAGTTCCAGGTAGTAGTAATAGTACTTTAGCAGCAGTAGAACAAGTCATGGTAATAGTAGTAGAACTGTAGTAGTAGCAGTACTGACGCTGGGTAGTAGTTGCAGACGAGGAAGGAGACTCTCTCCCAGTCCAGTCCCTCCATGTTGTTACAGAGATGGAAGGCACAGCCGACTCTGTGTGTGTCCGCCCACACCATCTGTAACACACACACACACACACACACACACACACACACACACACACACACACACACACACACACACACACACACACACACACACACACACACACAGTTCAGATCACATGGCATACACAGGTGTGTATAAACGTGTGTGTGTCCTGTGTCTTTGTCTCTGACCTGTGTGTAGTGTCCACACATCTTGTCTTCATCACAGCTGTTGTTATGGAAGTCATAGTCCAGGTGTTCTGCAGGAACCAGTTACATGACAGTACTTTACAGTACATCACAATACATGACAGCACAGACCGATATCCAACCTTCCCTTTCTCTCAAAAACTCTTGAGAAAGCAGTTGCCAATCAGCTGTGCGACTTTCTAAACAATAATAGTTTATTTGAGGATTTCCAGTCAGGATTTAGAGTGCATCATAGCACAGAGACAGCACTGGTTAAAGTTACAAATGACCTTCTAATTGCATCTGATAAAGGATTTGTCTCTGTACTAGTCTTAGTGGATCTTAGTGCTGCATTTGACACCACTGACCATGGCATCCTATTGCAGACACTGGAACATTTCATTGGCATTAAGGGAACTGCGCTAAGCTGGTTTAAATCCTACTTGTCAGATCGCTCTCAGTTTGTACGCGTTAATGACGACTCCTCTGTGCTCGCTAAAGCCAGCTATGGAGTTCCGCAGGGTTCTGTGCTTGGACCAATTCTATTCACCTTATATATGCTTCCTTTAGGTAAGATTATCAGGAAGCTCAGTGTTTCATTTTATGTCTGCGGTTTTTCTCTTCGTGTTACACGTCAAAGAGTTCTGCTGTGAAAAAGGTCATTTGTGTCCACCTGATGGACATTTGTCCAACATTCGCCCTCAATTGGCTCTTTAGCCGCTAAATGTCTGCGTTTTTCGCCTGATTGTCGCCGTCTGGTGCTGAAGCTGAATGCATAATGAAAGAGATGTGGACCAGTTCTGAAACACACCCTGCAGCTTGATGAACCGACTCACCCAGAAACCACTTCTCCAGGGCCTCGCGGAGGTCCAGAGGCCCGGTGCCGGCAAACAGATTCTCCCCGGTGTCCTCCAGTTCTGGGTTGTGGTTCCAGATGCATTTAGCAGCGTAGCCCTCTGCGATCACCTTCAGGCTCGAGTCCCATTTCTGCAGACACCAAGCAAAGTGATTCAGAGCAGGATCTCCTGCCAAAATCCTGGACCCTGATCAGACAGACCCCACTGTGGACTGAAGAGCCAGACGCTGTTTCAGGAGATCTCTGGTGTAGAACTTTCTGGCCATGAGAACGACAACATGCCAATGTTCAGCAGGCATAATTACTCCCATATTCACCGTATTCATAAGAGAAAGATGTGTGAGTTTAGCAGCAAGTCAAAAAACTAAACGTGATGAATGAACCTTGAGTTGAGATTAAACCCTGACTAAGTCCTCCCGTCATCTGAGTCCAGACTGACGGCGTCTGCTGAGGGTCCAGCTCATTAAACAGGAATTAACAGAAGAACTGAGAAAGTTTTCTTGTTTTCGTCGTGAATCTTCTCACGTTGTCTCGCGCAGAGAGGAAAAGCTGAAGTTTTGTTGTCGTTCACATGAAAGCTAGCGCAGCTTCATTTGATGCACATTGTTCACATAGGAAGTGACATCCCGCGGAGTTTTCTTCCTCCACATTAAACCTGCTTCTAATTACAGTTTTAATGTGTTATTCTATTGTGAAGCTGTTTTTGATTTGCTCTTAATTTACGGCCTGTCAATAACTCTCCTCTCAGGGAAAGTGATAAACAAATATTGTTGGCTTGTTTTATGATTATTACATAACTTGTTTTATGTGTCCTGATTATAAAATCGACCACAGATCTTCAGTGCTGACACCACCAGCTGATTCGGTGATGCTGATGTTTCCTCAGAAGTTCATTTGAGAGACAAATAGATTTGACATTTAATATCATATCAAGGAAATGTGCAGACACAAGAAAAGAGAAGTAAAAAAACATGTGGATGTCTAACCGGCCCTGTGTTTGACCCCGACTGACATCAAGAGGCAGGAAATCGTCCCTGTCAAGCTCAGAGACGCTTCATGTAAAGATTTCTGTCCTTTTTGTCTTCATACAGATAAAACCAGCGGCCATCACGCCCCTGACCACCGCCCGACCCCTTCGCCCGCCTGAGGTACGTGTTTCCTTCCCATCATGCCCGAGGCCTTCGCCTGGCAGTAATTTCCTCTTCAGAAACCGATGTGGGCGAAGGTGGAGCACGAGTGCGCTGCAGGGACGTTTGATCTGACCTCTAACAGAGGAAGCAGCCAGCTAACATCTTCACAAAACAAAGCCTGTTTGGGATGATTAGATACAGATACTGCTTTAAGAGGTAAACGTATACGTGTATACTGCATAGTAAAAGTATGCATGCTGGAGTAATTGGAGCTGTTGCAACTCCAGACTGAACTTTTCTTTATCTTGTTCACACAGTAAATTACTGTGAGATTAAAAAATATATCAGCTTTCGGGACCTTGTAGACTCTGATTTTGCACTTTTCTGTCTGACGCTTCAAGTACACTTTGCTGGCTACACCTGTGTACTTTTACTCAAGTCAGATTTCAAATGCAGGATTTTTACTTGTAGCAGAGTACTTCTGTACTGTGGTACTGACGTGGAGGAGGTCTGATGTTGGCTCTGAGCTCTGCACAGTTTCAGACACAGTGAGATCTGAGTCGCTTTGGCAGAAACTTTGGTCTCACATTGAAACATCTATTGCTGCCACATTAGTGAAGGTTCATGTTTCTGTTAGATTAAACGGTTAATGTTGCACAGCAGCGCTTCCTCTGTGTGTTCTTGACTTCTCATATGTACTAATTTCACTTAGAGAAAGGTAAGAAAGTCGTCGTCAGTCAAGTTTGCTTTAATCTTTCTGCTACAGTTAGAATGTTTGCTGGGAAAAGAGAAACTTACAAAAAGACATTAGAGTTGATTTGTTCCAGCTCCGCGGGGCTGAAGAGGCTCCAGCAGCTATAAGTTAACTCATTTTGATGGCGTCACCATACACGAACATGCTTCAGCGCAAAGTCGCCCACAGCTCCTCCGTAAGAGAGGAGGATCGGCCTGGAAACAGAGCTGTGGTAAACGAGCGCTCATGTGGATCAGACGCTTTGTCTTCAGCTGATTCTGTTTGCTGATGTTTGTTTATGTCTGACAGGATGCAGCAAACAAGCCGACCGCAGAGCTCGCCGCCTGAGGCGCCGTGTGACGGCGGGCGAGTTCACTCCTTCAATCACTCATTCACTTCAATGAATTCACAGTGTCTGAAGCATCAGCAGCTCGCTCATGGCTGTTACAGCAGACAGTGACTGACTGTCATTCACCCTGTGGACACAGGATCGACCCTGTGGACTGACGAATCTTTGCTGTGTGTCTTTTCACAGCGTTTGTTGACGACGAGGACGGCGTGGACTGCAGCAGCTCTGTGCTGTGAGTGAACTTTACAGTGAACATGACGAGCGCTCACAGCCGATTTGACAGAAGAGACTGACGTCTTTCGGTTTGAGTCACTGCTGCAAAGACACCAAAAGAATGAACAACAGGACTTTGGCTGAAACTTTAATATTCCCCTGTGTGTGTGTGTGTGTGTGTGTGTGTGTGTGTGTGTGTGTGTGTGTTTATTTGTCCAGTAATGACACACAACACAAACAATAGTCAGGGGTCTCCTTCGCATTCCTCTCTCTCTCCAGGCTCTCTCAACATCTGGTGTGTGTTATAACTTTCAGGTCATGGACATGGTCATGTAGTAACACCCCTACACACACACACACACACACACACACACACGCACACACACACACACAGACACACACACACACAGACACACACACACACACGCACGCACGCACGCACGCACACGCACGCACACGCACGCACGCACGCACACACACACAGACACACACACGCACGCACGCACACACACACACACGCACACACACGCACGCACACACACGCACGCGAGCCATACTGCGGGCCATCTGGTCTGTTAGCAGCTGATGTTTTGGTCATTGGTGAACTCTTCATCACAGATCTGATTGGCTTTCAGTATCTGTAGACTGATGAACACCTTTACTGAGGTGAGGACACACCCCGTCCTCACTCAGCTTCCTGAGGACACACCCCGTCCTCACTCAGCTTCCTGAGGACACACCCTGTCCTCATGAACACTCAAGGACTGTACTTAAAGGGCCAGTGTGCAGGATTAGTGCCATCTAGTGGTGAGGCTGCACAGTGCAACCAACTGAGCAGCCCTCGCCTCACCCGTGTAAGAAAACCTATTGTGGACACAGAAGTCGAAAAAATATGGAAGTCTCTGTAGAATCAGTGTTTGTCTGTTCAGGGCTACCTTAGAAACATGGCAGTGCAACATGGAGGACTGTGAGGAAGAGGAGCTGCTCCCTCCATCGATATAAAGAGCTCATTCTAAGGTAAAGAAAACACTAAAATACTTATTTTCAGGTGATTATGGACTAATGGAAACATTCTTATGAATATTTTATTCCATTTCTGCCCATAGATCCAATAAATCTTTCACACTGGACTTTAACGTACAACAAGGTATTTCCATTTTATGCTACTTGATACTTCTCACTACGATTTGGAGGCAAATATTGTACTTTTAAGATAATAGATTATATGTTACTATAGGCAAAGCTCCCCAACATTATATACATTAATTAAAATTTGCAACCGCCTGCTAACAGCCTGTTAGCCTAAATTAATGAAGCTACATTTGAAGAGCTGATGTTTTATTGCTGTTATGTGTTGCACGTTTATTCAGCTAACCATCAATCTTATCGTGGTATGTCATGGACAGTGTGCTTAATGTGGGATCTGAACACTACAGAACATAAACTTCATGCTCAGAATTTGGACGCTTTACACATTAGCACAGTTAGCTAAAAGCAACCGCTGTTGTTGCATGTTAACATAGTCAAGTTAGCTTGTCTCAAATTCATGCTAACGTCTCTGCTGCCGCTCTGAACTTAAGTTACTGTAATGTCCTGAAACCTCTTTAAATGATCGAAATGTGACTTCATTTAAAGACGTTGTTTTTGCACCTGTAAGTTGTGTTAGCATGCTAATATTAGCTTCCTTCCTTGGGTCACATGGCCGTACTATTGTTCCCTCAGATCATCAGTGTATTTTATCCTGCCGTTGGCCTGAGGAAGTGTATTATTTTCCCCACAGATGGTTGTTAATTTTGTTTTTTAGCATTAGCATAAGCTACACCCTGTGCGTACATCGCAGTCCTGCAACAACAAGCACAAAACAAACCACTGCTCTGTTTACGGCATTGAACAATGGAGGCTTTTGTTTGGAACGGATCACGCCAGCTATTCAGTTTAATACAATTTTATGTGATTATATTACTGGATGTAATTGAATGTGTTTATTGCCATGTTTTGTCACTGGAGACTGATTTCGGCTGCTTTTTGCCAGGTTGACCTCACAGCCGATGAGGTCGTCTTATCTGAGTGGCTTCACCCTCCGGAGCCCAGAGTGTCGTCTTGCAGGCGTTTCTGCTGCGCTGTGAAACAGTTGGCTGGAGGCGCCGCTGTGACGTGACTGTAAGTTTGACTGGAGCTGCTTAGGAAAATGTTTCCTCTGGGTTTGTTTTGATTGGTTTCTAAGCACCAATAATGAGCAGCGTACAGCGCTGATGGTGAAATGTGAACAGCTGAGCGCGGCGCTGCGGTGCGACGGCGTCCCCCGCCGAGCGGATTTACATTCTTTCTCTGCAGGTCTGGTTTCTGGTTCTGGTTCAGGCTCGCGGGTCGCGATCACACCGACGGTTTGTTTTCATCTCAGCCACAGCAGGAACCTCTGAGCTGCTCTAAAGCCACAGATTAAAACTCATTTCTTCTGCCAAATCATGTGCTGCACCAGTTTGATCTGGACTGGTCAGACTGGTTTCATAGTTAAAAATCAGTTTTGTCTAAACTGGTTAGATTTGTTTGTCAGCCTGTGTTTGTTTGGATTGAACTGGTCAGACTGGTTTATCAGTTTTTACTGGTTTTATCTGAACAGGTCAAACTGGTTTCTCTGCTGTTTCTAACATTTCGTTTCCTGAACTGGTTGATCAATATGATGACAGGAGAAGGGCTTCCGTCTCTTTCAGCATTATTTAGGATGAAAATGACCTGAGGGGTCGACAGAAACACAAACCTGTTTTCAGCTTCTGGACGTTTCTCTCGTCTTTGCTTTGTAGTGACATATTGATCGTTTGAAGATCAGTGAAATGAAGACGTGAGAAGTTTAAAATGTCCCAACGTGAAGACTTGATTCATTTTGAGAGGTCAAAGGTCAGAAAGCTTCAGATGTTCTGGTTTAGTTTTGATCTAATTTCAATCTGAAAAGTGACTGCAGCTGTCAAATACATGCAGTACAAAGTAGAAATATTACTGTACCCTCTGAAACGTAGTGAAGTACAAGTGGAAAGTAGGAAATAAAATGGAAATACTCAAATAAAAGTACAAGTACCACGAGCCTGTACTTGACAGGGTTTTATCTGCTGGTCAGACTGGTCTCAGTCCAGTTTTCTGAAAACTTGATTTGACTGGAAAGTTTGTAACCTTCGACAGATCAAACAGAATCTGTCTCCTGTAATTTCCTCCCAGTTCAGCAGACTGACCTGCCTCCTCATTTTACAAATACCCCTTTTTTCTTTTCTTCCTCCCTCTCTCCATCTATTCTCATCTCCTGCCTCCTCTTTTTCATCTTTCCTTCTCTCCTCCTCTTCTTCTTTCTTTTTTCCAGTTCAGCTATAAAGCAGAAAGAAAAACATGTATGGAAATGTCCCAGTGGGGCTTCCATATGAGTGGAGACAGGCTGAGACCTCTCTTGATTCATATACACACATACAGCTACACACACACACACACACACACACACACACGCACGCACGCACACACGCACATTCCTCTGGGTGCTCATTCATTCACTACCTAATTTTCATTTCCCTCTATCTAAACACTGTTCTTCATCTCTCAGCTCTTTCCCAACGGTCTTCCTCCTCCTCTGTTGCTCAACACCGAGCGCTGACTCCCTCCCTGTCTCCGGATGATTTCTCTGCTGAGTTCCTCCTCTGACCCTCGTGTTATTAACTGGAGGGAAACACCCGCCTGTTACTGGATCCCAGGCTGTGATTCGCTCAGCGTTTCTGGTCACTGTGGCAGCACTGATTTAAAGTGGCAGACCCACAAAACCAGACAGTCCTCAGCTGCTAACCTGTGCTAACAAGCATCCTGTGTTAGCAGACTGTCGCTGCACTGCTGCAGGTATTTAGTTAGAAACCAAAGTATTGCACAAATTCAAATTTTGACGCTCGCTGGGTTTTCACAATTCATCCCGTGGGAAACATGAATGTCTGAAGCAAATCTCATGGCAATCCATCCCACAGTCGCTGACATATTTCACTCTGAACCCAACATGTTGACGCTGCGGTGCCAGAGGAAAAGTTCGTCAGAGTTATCAGGATAAATCTGGTGACGATCAGTGTGCGGATGTGGAGATGTCAAAGATAAGTGGGCACCATGAACGTCTGTACAACGCTCCAAAGGTTATGAAGATATTTCAGGAACAAAGAAGAGGACAGACTGACCAACGGAGCAACATCTTCATCCACCTCTGTGAAGCTAAGAACAACAGCGCCCCCTTAAGCCAGTCAGGTAAACTGAAGAAGCTCCTCTGCAGCAGTGATCAGCGCCTCATTACCATCTGCTTTTTTTAACAGCATGTATGACGAGAGACAAGTAGCTTTAACGTGAGCAGCACTGTCCACAGATCTGCCTGCACGCTGTGCTTATGTTGAGGACTGAAGAGTGAATCCAGGCTGATCAGGGTTGAACATTTCCTGACCCACACTGAAATGTCCTCCATGAAAACTTCCACATTTGAGTGAACAAGGTGACACTGGAGGACGTTGCTGTTTATGCTGAGATCACGTGAGGAAACGTGGCAGCTGCTTCACGTTCAGTCCACTTCTGACCTCACTCCCTGTCCCGATGTGCTGCTCCCACTGTTGCTGCCTTTAACTTCATATTTTCTGCAGATGTGCACAAGCAAAGCTCCTCAGGCTTCCTGGATTCTTGGCTGATCTTCGTGCAAACATGGATGCATCGTTTAAAGAAGGTCTCTGGCAACGATTTGTTCCTTTAAACGTATTTAAAGCTTGATAAACCAAGATATTTGTTTCATGGCTGGGAGGTGTCCTGAGGCGTCACTTGAGTTACTCGTGGGAAAATATAAGAGAGGAGACTTAATCTGTCATTGTTTGATGAGATCAAACAGCCTGGATGTTCAGGTGAAGAGGAATCTCATCATCCTCACCTCAGCTTGTTTCACCTGGTACTGATGTCCAATCAGGGCCTCAGGTATTCTACAAAGGTTTTTGTTCAAGTCTGTGTCGCTCTTTCACAGCAGGGGGGGCAACAACTCTCAGTTCAGTGAACACAGCCTCTTCATAATAATATAAAACAGCTTTGAAGCTGTTTTGTTTAGCTCCAAACTGAATGAAACCACATGTAAACACTGCTCTAAACTTTAATCTTTAAATGGGAAAACCCCTCCACAGTCCTCTCTTCTGAAGACCAGCACCATAAAAGCATATCGGCCGTCAGCGCGGCTCCATACGGAGTTAAAGCAGCCGAAGCTTCTCTCTGCTCCACCGACCAAACCAAAACAACCAGCCGGCCTCAACCTGCCCGAAGCTGGAGACTCCAAACCAACACAGAGATTTAATCTGACCTTCAGTTCACCTGAAAGTCCCACGGAGAGACACAAACTGTTCTCAGAAGCAGCATCGTGACAAAAAGCGTTTACATGAAGCCTTTAATATCTTTACATGAAGCAAAGTCACATGATGAAAACTAATGACAGCTGCGGTTCCATGACTTTCCATCCAATATCAGCCTCCGCTGCACTGCAGCATTAATGTAGCACGCTGACGTGGCGCTAGGTATTGCATGATGCTATCAAGGTAGCTTTGCAAATGTTACATATTGACATAAACATACACTAACATTAGACACAGGCTAACTAAACCTGAGCATGCTAACACACTATACACTCAATGCTAAACGCTGAAATACTAGCATTTAGCATGCCACCAGACGCAAGAATGCTAAATGTTACATTTTCAACTAAAATTATCCGAAACTTTTCCGATATATGTATAAAATTTCATTGTGGCATTAACGTGAACATGTGTAGTAACAGGTGCTGTAGGAGGTTAACATGCTAGTTTTTGTAGATTAGCTTTTAGCTCGTAGCAAAGTAGAGCTGAGGCTGTTTCAGTGGAGCTTAATCTGATCTGTGTGTTTGCCCAGTCCGACGATCATTCGTTAGTGTATGTCACTACATTTTGTTTATTGTTATTATCACGTTGAGCTCTCAGACTAATTTAACATGCTGCTGACATCTCACCAAGGAGAATCATCTTAGGCACTCGTTAGCATGTTAGCATGCAGCCAAACTCAGATGTCCTCAGCCCTTCAGTCAGACAGACACTTTTATTTCTCTCCACTTCCTCTTTCCTTGTCTCCTTCCCTCTTCTCTCTTTACTCATTTTCCTTTTTCATCCACCTCCAGCTTCCTCTTTCTCACCACAACATTTGATCCAGACCTCATCCTGTCATCTCTGCTTCAGTCGTCACACACCTCCCTTCCAGACCATGTCACATAAACTCAAAGACTAAATTTGCTTGACTTTTCATAGCGCTGCTGATGGACGCTGTAATCCCACAATACAATGCACAGCAGAGACAGAGAAACAACTCGCAGCTGGAGACAGTTAGCACAAACTGTGGACAGTAGTGAGATGTCTCCAAGAACAGATATACTGTGCTCCGTGTCTGCAGACACATCCTGATTTCTCTGTGGTGAGCTTTCAGGGTTGGCAGCAGTGTTCAAACATTACAGCCTGCGAAGCTGCAGTTCAGGGTGTCACTTCCTGTTAGTGCAACAGTGAGTGTGTTCAGTGAATGTGACTGAATGTCAGGACGTGATATGTTCTGTGTTATAGGACTGGTTCAGGGGAGGTGATGCCATCTCCGTCGGAGCTGCTCAGTGGTGGTAATGAAGGAGAGGCTAGTGCTGCCTTTCAGTCCAGCCGGTCCGAAGGATCAAACCTACGACTTTACGGTCACGAGCTCACTCCTTTATAGTTAACGCCTCCTCTGCTGCAACGTGTGCTAATTAGCAGTAAACACAAGCTTCAACTGAGGCTGATGGGAGTGCCCGGAGCTGACGGGTTCATCCTCTGAGGAACACCAATGTCTGCGTAAAGTCTGATGAAGATCTGTCCAATAGCTATCGAGATATGTCAGCGTCGTCGTCCACAGAGCAGCTCTGCTAACGTGGCTAAAACATTTTTCTTTTTGTATTAATCTTTATTGATCCTAGTTTCAACAGAACATTACTACATTTTGGAAGAATCAATACTTTATGTAAGAGTCTGTCTGGCTCTAATTAGGATGGCTTTCGTGTGCAAAGTTGACATTTTTACATGATGAACGCACGAAAGACAAGTTTAGAGAGTCAATAAAATCAGTCGTGTTTAGGTAGCAGAAAGGTTTACGGAGGGTTTAAAGGTGATCCGGACAGATCAAAGTGTTAAAGAGCAGCAGATCAGCTGATGGTTTCCTTGTAATTGAATCTGAGGACTGTGGCTGAGTGTTTTTAGAGATGGTCGTAGTTTATTATTTGTCTTCAGGTGACAGACAGATGAAGAGGAGGACAGGAAATATGAGGAAGATGACAGCACAGGCATGCAGCAAAGGACCAGATTCCTACGCAGGATGCTGCTCATTCCCACACATTTCCATTGACTTTCATCACAATCACAAACAAATTTTTGATATATGCATCGAGTTAATCTGCTCACCAAAAGCCATATCTTTCCGTTTCCCACAGTTTGATCCTCCGGATGGTTTCGGTGTGTCTCGCTGAGGTTTGGAGTTATTGGCTCGTCCACACACAGTCAGGCTCAGTGGCTGATGTGTGGAGCTCTGAATGCTTCAGAATTAGATTAGCGAAACTCAACAGCGTCTCTTTCCAAGTATAATGACAAGTCTGTGACACGCTGAGGTCTGAGGGTTCCTCAGGACGTCAACACGCTCATTGAAAGCTTCTGCTGTCGCATGCAAAGGTTTGTCTCTTGAGACTCCGCGTCCTCTGGCTGTCCATGTAGTTTGGACTCTGCATGCTCATTAATCTGCTGTTTGATCACTTTTATATGATCCTGATGAAGAACTTGAGGTTGTGTTTGATTCTGATGCTGAGACAGTTTTTGTCTGTTAGATATTAGATATTCAGAAACCTGTTGATGTGCAGACAGACACACTGTCTCTTTGTTTACATGAGGAGACTTTCTGCGATGGCGGACGTGGTTAAACAGTGCTAGCGCTAACGTTGCTAACAGGACTTTTGACCTGTTTCACTTCGGCTTTCATCGAGGAACAGATGCGTCAGGATGAGCTGCAGAGGTCACGACGCAGACCTTTTGATGAGACCTGGTCACACCTCTAGTTGCAGGTAGTCCACTGGTAGCACCTTTTTTCTGGCTTCTGAATGGCCAGTATGGGTTTGGGGTTTGGGTTATATCGCCCCCTGTTGGTCTGGCAGCTCATGACAGCTTAATGTGGTGCCTCTGTGGACGGGATGTTTTTGAGAAGTTAAGGGGAAAAGCTTGTTTTTAATAACACCAGTGTCCACGTGGACCAGGTCACTGCTGCCTGTCCCAGCAGGACACTTCAGTGTTGACAATAAAGGCTGAAAAAAGTCTGCTGGCAAATTTCAGCATGAAGATTAGTTCAAGCTGTGATCATAGATGAGATTTAAGTGTTGAATCAAAAGCAAACCACCATTAAATCCATTTGTTAATGGCTGGAAGTGAGAAATGACAGCATGAGTTTGATTTCTGCTGACTGACGGCTTTTCTCTCCATCCTCCAGCGTGGACATTTGGACATTTAAAACACTTCTTCTTCAGTATGACACAGCTCTGACTGCAATCACGGTTAGTTTACTGTTTGCTGATGCTGGAGTTAACATGAAGATGAGTCTTCACGTACGTATATGAGACGACAGGTTGGGTTTTAGTGACGTTACAGTCGTCTTCACGGCTGCGTTAGTCACTTCTTGACGGTGATGACGCATTCGTCATTCCACAGTTACTAAATGAGGAATGACTGTCAGCGTCTGCGTCTTCAGTATTTCTGTTTTTAAACTGTTTGGACACTCAGAGACATTTGGAGAAACGCAACGTCTTCTGACAGGAAACTTGTGCGCAAACAGCTGTTTGCATGTGTTACGAAAAGCTGCATCATAGTAAAAATAAACTTTGAGTTTTTAATGACCCTCTGTGACTGACCTTTGACCTCTTGACCAACATTTCTGAAGGTCAACATCATGTTTCGACTGTGATTTTGTTATTTTATGTTCATTTATTATCTTTTTGCCATCTAATGACCTGAAACATGACATGATGCACTTTTCCCCAAAGGATTTTTCTTTAAAGTCTCGAAAACAACATTTGAACCTTTCATTAGTCATCAATTAACAATCTAATATCATTTTCAGTTTTCCTTTGACTGGATGCATTTGTGCCTTTTAATGAGGAATTATTCCACAAACACACACCTGGAGGATTAAATGAATGAGTGAACTGTGCTCAGATGTCCTGCCTGTATTTCTGTCTATGTCTGCTGGAGGTGACGTTGAATGAAATGTGAGCTGATGGTGTCTGAAGCAGGTGTCTTACCAGAGGCAGCATGGCCGAAGCACTGGGAGAAACCTGTCCTCTGTAGTGGTTATGAAGCTCCACCAGCAGCTCCTCCTGCTCCTCGCTCAGAAAGCTCCAGGCTCCAGGAACCACCAGGGCCCCCAGCAGGAGCCATGCCCAGAGAGGGGTCCCCCCCGGCAGGCAGGGACACCGCCGCTCGGACCCCTTCCTCGGCCTGGAGCTCCGCGAGGCTCGATCCCGGTGAGCGGTTCGGGTGGAGGCCCCCCATTGGGCGGAGGCCCCCTGGAGCTCCGAGAGGCTCCGCTGGTGCATAATGAGAAACAGAGTCCTGAGGGATGAATCCTCGAGTGGTCGGTCCAGAGTCCAACGGAGTGTGTGTGTCGATCTGTGTGTCACAATGATCGGCTGTGTGTGTGTGTGTGTGTGTGTGTGTGTGTGTGTGTATTTGTACAATAGGCCACTTGTCTGTGCGAGTGTGTGTGTGTGTGTGTCTAAGAGTCAGTAAAAGTGTGTGTGTTCCCTCCTCAGTGCCTCTCACTCTCTGCTCTGCTGATCTCCCTCATTCTGACCGGCTTTAAGAGAGAGAGGATCCTCCCCTTCTCTCTCTCTCTCTCACACACACACACACACACACACACACACACACACACACACACACACACACACACACAGAGTTCACATTTCACAAACTGCACCGACTGGTACGCACAACAAACGCCCCCCCATCCTCTTACTCTCCATATTCTCCATGTCACTCTCTCCTCCTCATCTCCCCCCCACCCCCATTTCTTCTTCTGTGTGTCTTTTTCTTCTTCTTTCTCTTCCTCCTCTTCACTGGTGACACACAGATATTCTTCTGGTCCATATTAAAGCGGCGCTGCATGCTCATACGTACACTATCATGTTACTGGTCATAGTGCTGATAGTACAGTCTTTATCTGAAGTTTATCTGAAGCTAACATGAAGCTTGTGTGTCCTTTAACGTCGCTGCTAAAGTCACAGAAATCTCCTCTTTCTGTTTCCCCAGATATCAGTCGGGTTAAGTCCAAATTCAGAGGAAATTTTAACCAATTTCTCCAAGAAAATCAGCAGAAGAAAATGTGAAATAATGTGTTAAAGTTTCATTTTGTCTGCTCGTCTCTGCTTCCTGACCTCTCTCTTTAAAGTCACCTGACCCCCTCCTTTGCTCCCGTCGCACCTCCTATAGCTGCTAGAAAAACAGTAACTGTTGTCTCTGACTGTGGCTCTTGAGTCAGTTCAGCTTATTTGATGAAGCTGTAATTGTAAGTCACAAAGCATCAGCTAAATGAATGTGATTGGATGCAACAAGCTGTTTAGTTCAACTAAAACTGAGCGAGTTCATCCTGCTGCTGCTTTCTGACTTTCTGTCACGACTAAATTCTCACATTTCATCTGTTGTGGCAAAGAATTATCTTTACTTCAGTCACTCGTCTCTCTGGATTGAAATACGACTGAATATCTGAAAGCACTTTAACCTTTTACAGCCGTTCACTCCTCTTAATGCAGTTCCTTCCACATTTCCCTCAAACGCATCTTTTCCTCCAGTCCCAGTTCCCCCAGTGAGGATGTTTGTTTCAGTAGGATCACTGTGATCAGTGGATTCGCTCACAGCAGAGACATGAAGCTGCTGGTTTGTCATGTTTCACCTCTGAAGGAGTGAAGAGCCGCAGAGGCTAAGCTAATTAGCTTAGCGTAGCTTATTAGCTGTGTGTCACTAGTTAATTGATAGTTAGAGGTTAGCTTTTCATTGTGTATTGAATGAAATGATGAACACTCCTCTCATGTGTCTTCATCAGGCACCCAGCAGGAATACGCGAACCAGGACAGCCTCATGGTGGTGGACTGGATCAACTTCCAGGTCAAGAGGTCAGTTCAGGGAGCGGGAATGTGTCCCGTCACAGTAGGTGTGTGTGGACGATCATGTAGCTGCAACTGTCAACCTGAGAGTTAATATTGGAAATAAATATTGGATTGTGTGTGTGATCCTGTGACTCACCGTGTGAACGCTTGTTAAAACTGTGTTTTCATTCTTTCAGCCAAGCACATCACATCATAACGCACACCCAGCTGTACCCACAGGCTCACATTTCACTGTACAACACATTCCTCACTGTGTGTGTGCGTGTGTGTGCGTGTGTGTGTGTGCGTGTGTGTGTGCGTGCGTATGTGTGTTTTGAAGGAAGCAGAGGGGGTGAATGTATGAAACTGAATCCTGTGGGTCACCGGCCTCATATTCACAATCTGCAGGGAGACACGGCACATGTGTGTCCTGACCCCTGACCTCTGCTATAACTGTGTTAACTCCAATTTAACTTGAACGCAGTATCAGAGTGCTTTTATTTTTATTAGTGTTTTTAATTTGTTCCTTAAAAGCCGGGGTGGAATCACTGAACGTTCAAGCAGAAGTGAAAATTCCTGCACAAAATGACGTCTGTGAACGCCTCCTCAGTGAACATCTGAAAACATCAGACGTGTGTGGAGGATGAGGAGGCTGTAACCTTCCTCACATGAACACATGAAGCTAACGGACATGTCTGTCCGTCATGTTTTCATCATTTGGCCTCTGACTGTAGCGCTTTGACTGACGCCGTCTGTGCGTTTCTTCTTCTGTGGTGGTTTAACGGCATCGACCGTAGAATTATCTCCACCTGCTGCTCACCTCCGTCAGCCAGTGAATGATATTCACACAACAGTGCTGGATGGAAACAAGCATCCATCAGCATTTTATTCTGCTTAGACAGAAACGTGACTTCAGAGTCTACAGCTCGACTAAAATAATCACATTTCTAAATTTGACTAACAAATGAGCAGACAGCGGAGCTTCAGCCACTCGCCTCCGTCAGATCTTTTTTCCAGATCTGTGAGACTTGCAGGGTGGAGTCGGAGGTCCAGCATCAGCTTGCTCTGTCATCTGCTCCAACTAGAAGGTGGAGACGGGCCAAAAACAAGAGTACTCGTGTTCACTGTGATGTGAGGAGTCTCCTCGGTGTTCAGCCACCTTTCATGCGTTCATAATTCATCACCTCATTGATCATCATTCTGTCTCTTTGTGCCGTTCAGTTCTGCTCAAACAAACATGTTTAGATGAGCTTCGTCATGTGACGCGGGCTGTTTGATCTGTTTGGAAAGTTGAGAACCCAGCTCGCAAGGTTTGGCTCCCAAAACGTTCTGGGAACATTGTTTTTAAGTTCTGGGAATGTTCACTGAACACCACGTTCCCGAGATGTTTAAACGGCTTTTAAAGCTAACATTATTATGTTCCCAGAACATTCTGTGGTTAGCCGAAGGTTCTGTGGTTAGCTGAGGGTTCTGTGGTTAGCTGAGGGTTCTGTGGTTAGCCGAAGGTTCTGTGGTTAGCTGAAGGTTCTGTGGTTAGCTGAAGGTTCTGTGAAGGTTAGCCGAAGGTTCTGTGGTTAGCTGAGGGTTCTGTGGTTAGCTGAAGGTTCTGTGGTTAGCTGAGGGTTCTGTGGTTAGCTGAAGGTTCTGTGGTTAGTTGAAGGTTCTGTGGTTAGCCGAAGGTTCTGTGAAGGTTAGTTGAAGGTTCTGTGGTTAGCCGAAGGTTCTGTTGTTAGCTGAACATTCTGTGAAGGTTAGCTGAAGGTTCTGTGGTTAGTTGAAGGTTCTGTGAAGGTTAGCTGAGGGTTCTGTGGTTAGCCGAAGGTTCTGTTGTTAGCTGAAGGTTCTGTGAAGGTTAGCTGAAGGTTCTGTGGTTAGCTGAAGGTTCTGTGGTTAGCCGAAGGTTCTGTGAAGGTTAGCTGAAGGTTCTGTGGTTAGCTGAAGGTTCTGTGAAGGTTAGCCGAAGGTTCTGTGGTTAGCTGAAGGTTCTGTGGTTAGCCGAAGGTTCTGTGAAGGTTAGCTGAAGGTTCTGTGGTTAGTTGAAGGTTCTGTGGTTAGTTGAAGGTTCTGTGGTTAGTTGAAGGTTCTGTGAAGGTTAGCTGAAGGTTCTGTGGTTAGCTGAGGGTTCTGTGAAGGTTAGCTGAAGGTTCTGTGGTTAGTTGAAGGTTCTGTGGTTAGCTGAAGGTTCTGTGAAGGTTAGCTGAGGGTTCTGTGGTTAGCCGAAGGCTCTGTTGTTAGCTGAACATTCTGTGAAGATTAGTTGAAGGTTCTGTGGTTAGTTGAAGGTTCTGTGGTTAGCTGAAGGTTCTGTGGTTAGTTGAAGGTTCTGTGGTTAGCTGAAGGTTCTCTGGTTAGCTGAAGGTTCTGTGGTTAGCTGAAGGTTCTGTGAAGGTTAGCTGAGGGTTCTGTGGTTAGCCGAAGGCTCTGTTGTTAGCTGAACATTCTGTGAAGATTAGTTGAAGGTTCTGTGGTTAGCTGAAGGTTCTGTGGTTAGTTGAAGGTTCTGTGGTTAGCTGAAGGTTCTCTGGTTAGCTGAAGGTTCTGTGGTTAGCCGAAGGTTCTGTGGTTAGTTGAAGGTTCTGTGGTTAGCCGAAGGTTCTGTGGTTAGTTGAAGGTTCTGTGGTTAGTTGAAGGTTCTGTGGTTAGCTGAAGGTTCTGTGGTTAGCTGAGGGTTCTGTGGTTAGCTGAAGGTTCTGTGAAGGTTAGCTGAAGGTTCTGTGGTTAGCTGAAGGTTCTGTGAAGGTTAGCCGAAGGTTCTGTGAAGGTTAGCTGAAGGTTCTGTGAAGGTTAGCTGAAGGTTCTGTGGTTAGCTGAAGGTTCTGTGGTTAGCCGAAGGTTCTGTGAAGGTTAGCTGAAGGTTCTGTGAAGGTTAGCTGAAGGTTCTGTGAAGGTTAGCTGAAGGTTCTGTGGTTAGCTGAAGGTTCTGTGGTTAGTTGAAGGTTCTGTGGTTAGTTGAAGGTTAACTGAAGGTTAGCCAAACGTTCTAACGTTTTTCTAAGTTTTCTAACGTTATTGTTATGTTCTCTGAACGTTATTGGAACGGTGTGTGTTAGCGTGGGAGTAGCTGTATCTCAAACTGTTAAACTGGAGGAGGACTCCCCTGAACACGCTCTATGGGCCAACACCAGTGAGACCAGTGAGCAACTTTCACTGGAATGAATGGAGCACAGTGTTTAAGCGTGGATTCCAGTTCTCCTTAATGCATCCATATGCATCTGATCCAGATGAAGCTGAGGCTGCTAGAGCATGAACACAGCGCTGGTTTTACCCAGTGTGCATTGCTCCTTAGCCGGCAGGTGAGGTGTCACAGGTAGGGAGGTTGACCTTACAGGTGTACTGAAGCTGTGCTGTGTTTTCTCGGTTGGCTCGAGCGCTCGCTGGGACGGTTTGCTGCTGGTTCAGCCTCTAATCAGGAGGCCTCCCTTTGGACATAATCTGGACACGGCCGACTGGGAGGAGACCAGTTTTGATGGATTGTGTTTCCCAACTTGTCCTCTGAAGATCAGGAGACGGTGAGTCAACGAAGTGAGAGTGAGACTGGACAGAGACACAGACAGGAAGCAGTGTGGACAAGAAACAAAGACACAAGAAAAGAACAACAGCGAAGAAGAAGAAGAAGAAGAAGAAGAAGAAGAAGAAGAAGAAGAATTTTTTTACTGATTTTTACTGGAATTCCCCTTTTGTCACATACTGGGAGTGATGTTTAACTGGGCTGAGAGTGAAATCCACTATACCTCCCAGCTGCTCTGTGATGGGCCTGGCAAAACACACACACACACACACACACACACACACACACACACACACACACACACACACACACACACACACACACACACACACACACACAAACATATCATATGAATAGTATGTAATTGTGTGTGAGAGTTCTGAGCCCAGCCCGTGTGATTCTGTTGTCATTGACTGGCTGCTAATGGCTAACAGATGAGTGTGTGTGTGTGTGTGTGTGTGTGTGTGTGTGTGTGTGTGTGTGTGTGTGTGTGTGTGTGTGTGTGTGTGTGTGTGTGTGCAGGGTGTGGACCCTCTTGGCCCTTCAGAGTATGATTAGTTTGGGGACCTGGAGCCAAATCTTACACACACACATGCTAACATTATGCAACCTCTGAGCAGGCAAGTGTTTAGCATAACGTGTGTGTGTGTGTGTGTGTGTGTGTGTGTGTGTGTGTGTGTGTGTGTGTGTGTGTGTGTGTGTGTGTGTGTGTGTGTGTGTGTGTGTGTTCATCATCTGTTCCTGGACCTGTCTGCACTGCACATGCTCGCTGATGATGTCATGGGTACAGGAAGTTGACCACTCCTTAGAGGCGACGTCAAACCTGCAGCCAGTCTGCACCTCACCCAGTGAGGGCTGGGCTGCTGGTTTCACTGGGTTCTTACTGGGCTCACTGGTTTTTCACTGCTCTCATGCATGGCCAGTCTTCTTACTGGTTTTATTGGGTCAATTGGTTAAAGTTCAGTGGTATTACTGGTTTGACTGGTCTCAGTCGTGCTTGTACTCTCACTGGATTCATGGTTTCACTGGTGTCACTGGTCTCAGTGTGTGATTTGATGTGACTGGTCTTTTACTGGTGTTTCTAGCTTCACTCATCTCACTGGTTTCACTATTTTTATTGTTGTCACTGCTCTAACTGGTTCCACTGGGTTCATTGCTTTCACTAGTCTCTAGATTTACTAGTGTTACTGGTTCCACTGGTTCTCTGCGATTCACTAGTCTCAAGGATTCACTGGTTCATTTGGGGGTCCTTGGTTATACTGGTTTTAAATGTGTTCTTGGTTGTGCCACTGGGTTCTCTGGCTGTACTGGTTCTGCAGGGTTCATGTTCTGCTGGTTCCTGAAGTCACTGGCCGTGCAGGCGTATCAGTGGTGTAACTGGTTTCACCGAGGTCACTGGTCTCAGTGTTCTCACTAGTTTTACTCGTGTTACTGGTTTCAGTGGTTTCACAAGGTGTCTTTTTATGTGCTTTTCAGTAGTGTCACTGGGTTTAGTGGTTTTACTGGTCACGCTGTTTCCAGTCTGTCTTGTGTGTTGCCCTGCGATCGACTGGCGACCAGTTCAGGGTGTACCCCGCCTCTCGCCCGTTGACAGCTGGGATAGGCTCCAGCCCCCCCGCAACCCCGAAAGGGATAGAAAATGGATGGATGGATTATGCAGACTATGTTTTGTCTTTGGTCATGACTGGATTAGCTTCAGTTACAGTATACTGGCTTTGCAAATTATACTAGTCTTACTGGTTTCACTAGAATTTTCTGTAGTCACAATGGTTGTACTGGTTTGGCAGTTGTCATTAGTCACTGGTGTCACTGGTGATTCTCTGGGAGCAGATTTGGAGAATCTCTACAGGTTAAAACTTCACTGTCAGCTTCTTTGTGTTCATCCAGTGGCACAAGTGGCAACACTATTGCCTCACAGCTAGAAGGTCCCGGGTTCGATTCCCGCTGTGGGCGCCGGGAGTGTGTCCTCCACCATGCCTTCTGTGCCTGCTGCTGGAGGAAAGGGGCCTTTCTGTGTGGAGTTTGCATGTTCTCCCCGTGTTCACCTGGGGTGTCCTCCATAAAAAACCCCACTAAAAACAAGCAAGAAGACCACCACCTGACCAGTGGTAATGACAAAGGAACTGGGTCCCCGGGCGCTGGTCGGATGGCAGCCCACCGCTCCTGGTCTGCCGCGGAGGAAGGACGACCAGGATGGGTTAAAGGCGGAAGACAAATTTCACCAATTTGCATGGCGTGTTCAGCGTGTCTGTAAATGTGTGACAAATAAAGGGGATTGTCCCTCTGATTCTTCATCCAGGACTGGGACTTTCCCAGTTTGTGCTGGTTTCAGATCTGTGGATGCTGTGAGAACATCTCATCTGGTAAAACTCAGCCGGTGATTCAGCTGAACCTTCAGGAAACTTCACCTCCGTCTGCTGCAGTTCATAAAACATGGCGGCACGGCTCCATCTGCATCCAGTCATGGGTTCATCCTCGGTGAGTGGATCCACATTTCACATCTTTTACATCACAGGATCGATTCATGTTCATGATTATCATAAAGAGGCGCAGATGTTGGTGTTCAGCACTTTGACCTCATTTCCTGTAGGCATTAATGTGGAATCTGGAAGTGTTACCTGGATTAGGGAAAACGTGTTTATGCAGGTGCAAAATGTGCCGAATGATTGAAGTTAAAATGTGAGCCGTCAAGTTTTTAATGCTTTCATCTGTCAGAGGGAAATCCCGCAACATAATCCTTCTTACCTTCCTGTGTTCATATGTGACGTTTACATTTTAAGATGTAAAAGGCATCACTTCATCAATGGCAGAGATCGAGTTATGCCTCCTTTACTCGTTAAATATATTCCTTTTCCTTTATCCCGTCTTTCTTTGCAAATGCAAAACTTAACTATTCAGGAGACTTTGAAGCACAGCTGGAATCTCTAAGACAGAGTGAAGCAGGGGGCTGGTTAGCCTGGCTCTGTGCAAAGCTCCCACATACACCTTACATTACAAAAAATCCTCAGCACCTCAGCTGTAACATGGCTCGCAGGGCGGACGCAGAGGATACAGTTTCACTGAACGGATCGAAGAACTGAAGTGCTTTTCACTGGACCTTTGAATTCCAAGAGGAGATCAAAATTCAGGCCGAGTTAAAGCTGAGCTGCAGAAAATCCCCTCAGACTGACTTCAGGCCTGCAGGAAACAGAGCAGCTGAGGCCGATTGCATCACCACATGTTCTTCTTGCTGTTGTTATTGTGCAGAACAGTGTGGAGAACAGAGAAGGTCCTGAGCCAACACACAGGACAGGACAGGACAGGACAGGAGGCTTTGTTTGAGGAACCCTTCAAAATAAATGTTTGCAAAATGATGTGCAGAGAGCCAGAAACCGAAAAATAGAAGAATGTAAAACAGACAGAATAATTCAATAAAACACAACGCGTTTTAGGTTCCGAAACGCCACAACACGCGATGGCGTATTTATCCGGGTTCATGTAAACGACAACATTTTTGAAAACGATGTTGTGTGCACGATGTTATTTTTGAAAACGGAGGGGCCAAAATATCCGTTTTCCAGAATACCCTGCCACGTGTAAGCTTAGGCGTAGACTTCTCATTGTTTGTTTCCGAGGTAATCAGCTGATCCAGCCTTTCAGTTAGACTGATCGTGAACTCCTGGGCCCGTGGCTGATGGCCGTCTGGTCTCCTCTCTGCTCTGCGCTGCTCGTTTTCTCTCGGCCAGCGCCCGTGGCTTTTGTTCATATCTTGATTTGTTAGGTTTCTTTGTGGAAATAAATATATTTTGTATTTGGGTTTGCTCTGCGTCTCTCCGTTTCCTTCGAGCCAGATCATGACATATTATTATTATTATTATTATTATTATTATTATTATTATTATTATTATTATTATTATTATTATTTTGGGCTCTGAAATACTGCTTTGTTGGATTTTGTACTTTGTAATTTTGGAAGTTGTGGTTTAAACTGAAGCAGTTAACAGAGCTGTCAGTTTGTGTTGAAGCAACAAAGATGAATTCTGAGCTGGAAAAAAAGCAGCTGAATCAGATCGACGTGGGAACCTGAAAAGTCAGCTGATGTGCAAAATACTGAAGCAGTTGAAGTTTCGCTTGAAGAGTAAGAGGTGAGCATGTGTCATTTGAACTGCGATTAAGAAAGTTTGCAGTCGGTGTGTAAGAAATGAAAGCAGTTGAACTGTCACGACAGAGAAAATGTTATCAGTGTGAGTGAAAGCACTGACAGTCAGCTGCAGAGAAAGACGTGGAAGCAGTGTCAATGGATGTGTAGCAGCTGAAAGCAGCTGAAGTGCTCTGAAGCGCTCTGTAAGGACCTGAAGTGAGGCCGCTGTTATGCACAAAGAACCAACAGCAGAAATAAAAATAAAAAATAGAGTTTAAAATAATGTAGAAATATAATAAAACAAGTTAAAGAGCTCACATGATACAGAGTGAAAACAGAGACAGAGTGGAATCGACTAGAGTGACAGCAGAGTGGAGACAGAAGGATGAGGTTTCTAATCTGTTTCAAAGACTCGTTTGGAAGGAAGTCAAGTATAAACTCACAGCAGTTAGTCACGATTCAGTCATCAGCGCAGACAGATCCAGAAACACACCCTGAGAGGAGGGGAGGGAGGGAGGGAGTGTGGAAGGAAGGGAGGGAGGAAGGAAGGAAGGAAGGAAGGAAGGAAGGAAGGAAGGAAGGGAGGGAGGGAGGGAGGGAGGGAGGAAGGAAGGAAGGAAGGGAGACAGTGTGGAAGGAAGGAAGGAAGGAAGGAAGGAAGGAAGGAAGGAAGGAAGGGAGGGAGGGAGGGAGGGAGGGAGGGAGGAAGGAAGGAAGGAAGGAAGGAAGGAAGGGAGTGAGGGAGGGAGGGAGGGAGGGAGGGAGGGAGGGAGGGAGGGAGGAGGGAGGAAGGAAGGGAGGGAGGGAGGGAGGGAGGGAGGAAGGAAGGAAGGAAGGAAGGAAGGAAGGAAGGGAGGGAGGGAGGGAGGGAGGGAGGGAGGGAGGAAGGAAGGAAGGAAGGGAGACAGTGTGGAAGGAAGGAAGGAAGGAAGGAAGGAAGGAAGGAAGGAAGGAAGGGAGGGAGGGAGGGAGGAAGGAAGGAAGGGAGGGAGGGAGGGAGGGAGGGAGGAAGGGAGGGAGGGAGGGAGGGAGGAAGGAAGGAAGGAAGGAAGGAAGGAAGGAAGGAAGGGAGTGAGGAAGGGAGGGAGGGAGGAAGGAAGGAAGGAAGGAAGGAAGGAAGGAAGGAAGGAAGGAAGGAAGGAAGGAAGGAAGTGTGGAAGGAAGGAAGGAAGGAAGGAAGGAAGGAAGGAAGGAAGGGAGGGAGGGAGGAAGGAAGGAAGGAAGGAAGGGAGGGAGGGAGGGAGGAAGGAAGGAAGGATGATGAAGGATCCGCCATGATGAAGGATCTTCCAATTGCTTAAATGCACCTGAAGGAGACGAGGAGCGAGGAGAGAGGAGGCTTCTGAAGGAGATCAGAGTGAGGACACACCGGTGTATCCTACGAAGTCTTTATTATTTAAGGGGCGTGTCGTATGTGGCGCACGTTTGAATCATGGCGGGAGCAGGTCTTCACAAATGTCATCCTGATTCTTGTTTCAACTGTGTCCTTTTAACAACTGTGTCTGTCACCAAGAAATGAATGAAAGTGAGTGAGGGAGGGAGGGAGGGAGGGAGGGAGGGAGGAAGGAAGGAAGGAAGGAAGGAAGGAAGGGAGGGAGGGAGGGAGGGAGAGAGTGTGGGAGGGAGGGAGGGAAGAAGGGAGGGAGGGAGAATGTGGAAGGAAGGAAGGAAGGAAGGAAGGAAGGAAGGAAGGAAGGAAGGAAGGAAGGGAGGGAGGGAGAATGTGGAAGGAAGGAAGGAAGGAAGGAAGGAAAGAAAGCAGAGGAAAAGGAGGGAAAATAGACTAGGACCACCCAAAGAAGGAAGGAAGAAAGGAAGGAAGGATAGAGAGAAAGCAGAGCGAAAAAAATAAGGGAAACGGATTAAAAGTGTGAAGAAACGATGACCTTTTGTGATAAGGGAAGAAAGAAGGATAGAAGAAGAAAATAAGAAGGAAATGTATGGAAGTAAAGAAGGGAAAAAAGAGACAAAGCAGGAAGGAAGAAAGATGCTGAAGGAAGAAGAAGATAATGAAGGTTTGGGAGTAAAAAAGGACGCAAAAAGAGAAAAAAGTGGATTTGAAAGACAAGTAGAGTGAAAGAAGAAGAGAAGATAGAAAGTTATGAAATGAAAAAAGAATGAGGGAGGGAGAGAGAAAGAGAGAGAGATGAAGAAAGACAATAAACATTTTAATGGACAAAAGAGGTTCGAGGGTCAAAGAGAAGAACCCCACCCATTAAGAGAAGGTGGGGTGATGTCAGATGGAGAGAATGGCGGGGGGGGCAAGAAGGGAGCAGAGAAGATGAGGTAGATGAGAAGGGAGGGGGGAAAGGAGAGGAAACGAGGAGAAGAGAGGATGAGGAGAGAGGAGCCCCACCCTGAATGACGGAGGAGGGGATTTCTGCTGAAGCCAGATGACAAACAGAACCAGGTCAGAACCTCCAGGAACACAAACAGTAGATTCAACCATCAGACCTCCAACAGCGTCCTCTTCACAGCCCAGCAGGAAGTCTTCAGGTCCTTTACTGCAGTTAAAGTACTAATACTGCACTGTTAAAATACTCAAGGACAAGTAGAAGTCCTGCACTGAAAAGCTTACTTAAGTAAAAGTATACAATCAGGCAAAAGAACTTAAAGTATTCAGAGTACTGAGTCATTCATGCTGCATTCAGGTGTCCACGTGAAAAGTGAGGAATGAAACAATCCATTCAGACGGATTGATCAGTGAAAAGAGCTTCAGACTCAGAGCGAAGCCTGTCTGTGAGGAGCTTTAAGTCTCAGTCAGAGGACATGCAGCGAGACAGACCTGCTGCTGTGACCAGGGGACACGCCGTGAGACAGACCTGCTGCTGTGAGCAGAAGACACGCCGTGAGACAGACCTGCTGCTGTGAGCAGGGGACACGCCGTGAGACAGACCTGCTGCTGTGAGCAGGGGACACGCCGTGAGACAGACCTGCTGCTGTGTCAGTCAGCTACTGCCCTCAAAGGCACCTTTGGGGGCCTCATCCAGGACCCTGACCCGGGCTGAGAAACCTCAGACTTCACTGATGAAGGATGAAGACTTTGTGCTGCTCGGAGTTCATATGCTGCCTCCTACTGGCAGAGTCACAGACCTGCAGCCACAGACAGACTGAGCAGATCAAAGTGACGTACTGACGCTCTGAGAATCATCTGAACTCAATGTGCACTTATTGTCTTCTCTAAGCTTTCAGCCGTGTCTCATGGTCTTCATCAGGGGACAGAGCCGACGTCTGCCGGGTTCAGACCTCACCGTTTCTGTCAGATTAGAGGGGCAGAAATCCTTGCTGTGAGACATAATGGACGTCACAGTGCTCAACCAATCAGAGCTCACCGTCTTTCACGACCTGTGTGATGTCATCGTGAGGGAGGTGCTTTAATGACTGACTTCCTGAAGCAACAATGTAAACAAACATGGCGTCCGAAGCGTCGTGTGGGCTACTGGATTCAGGTTTTTGATCCTCACAAAGATTTTATTTTTTATTTTTATTAAGCTAACAGGCGACGGCTGCTAGGCTGGTTGTTTTTTAACCAGCTGTGTTACTGCCGTGTTACTGCCACTGTTTGAAAAGGAAAACATTTATTTATGGTAATTAAAAATTTAAAAAATCTTTCTGTGTAAATATCTCATGTTACAACGTGGGCACCTGCGGCTTATGTACACACATCTTTTTTCTTTCTGAATTTAGTTGGTGCGGCTTATATTCAGGTGCACTCAATAGTCCGGAAATTAGGGTAAATAAAACTAAATAAGCAGAGTCGAGGGTTGGTCTGAAAATTCAAACTAAGAATCTTATTTTCACAACAGCTTCATTCTGTCAGTGAACAAACAAAAAGATGACAAATCACAAAGACAACAACATGTTTAATAAATAAAAACACATTTCACCTTCAGCTTCAGTTACACAGCACGTCGGAGCGCCTTCATCACTGTAGTCCATCCTCGTTAAACCTGAATGGGATCAGAACCTGGACCCTCGTGACTCCGGTTGTGATTTGTGGACGTCCTGGTGTTTGTTTGTCTCTCCTCCTGAAAGCTGACATGTCGGAAAACGTTTTTCACACGCAGGACAAAGAAGCTGGATCACGTGTCTGGAGTCGCGTGTGATCCGGGGCGGCGGGTCAGGTGTTATCGGTGAAAACTTGTCCCAGAATGGCGAGTCGAGCGCTGAATGGCTGGACGGGGCAGGACAGCAGGGGGGGCGTCTTCTTCTCGCCTGGTTTCAGTGCGATGCTCTCCGATTGGCCAGGGGGGTGGCCTCCTGTCTGTTTGGGCGGCGGCTTCGATCGGTGGCTGGACTTCTCCGCGGGCTGCGATAGGCTGAGCAGGATGTCTCGGAGCGCCTGTCGGTCCTGGGCGTGGCGGCTGCAGCAGTAGAGTGCTGCCGGGTCGAGGGGGTGGGCCTCCGTGTTGAAGATGAACCCTCCCGCTCCTAAAACGCACTCCCCCCCCTCGCCTCCCTCCTCCCAGGACCCGTCGCCCTCCGTCCTGCCGCCGTGCAGGAAGTGGGCGGGGTCGAAGAGCAGGTACAGGTACTTGATGGTTTCTGCGAGAAAGAAGGACTCCATCCTGTTGTCCAGCTGGTGGTCTCGCAGGTCTTTAACCTGCAGAGAAACGACAGTTTGATTGGCTGCCCTCAGCCTCAGCTGTGCTCTGTGACAGGCTGTTTGCACATGACGTGACGTCGTGCAGGTGCAGGTGGAGGGCAGGAAGTGATTCTCTGCATAGGAAGCACTAGAACACCTGTGCTTTGTGTCGTTTGAGGATCACGCAAACTGATCTTACCGTGGCGTATCCACAGGGGGTCTTGGCGATCCTCTCTATGGACTCCAGAGCATCGAGGCCCAGCTGGAGGTAGGTGTGGTCACCTGTCGCCCTGAATAGATACATGGCACTCTCGATCAGCTCTGGAAGGAAGGAACGCAGAACCCTTTGAAGTACAAAAATCTTTATTTAAACTGTAACACTGCAGCTCTGTGTGCTGATGTGTGATTGGCTCTCTTTGGACCAGGTGGACTGACCTGGTCTCAGCGGGTACCCCTCTCTCTTGTCCACAGTGTAGCCCTGAGGGATGCTGTAAAACTCCGGCAGACCTCCGAACTGTCTCCACACGGAGTAATAATTCTGGAAAGTTCTCACTGCGCTGTCCAGGTTCCCCAGCAGAGACTGCAACACACACACACACACACACACACACACACACACACACACACACACACACACACACACACACACACACACACACACACACACACACAGAGGAAATGACCTTCTAAGACGTGAGCTCAGAAAGGTGTTTGTGTTTTCTGTGCATACCTGCAGGCCGGGCCAGAAGGCCTCCAGAGACTGGAAGACCGGCATGGAGACGGTTCCTTTGTGCATCTGGACCCACAGGTACCAGTCGTCAAAGCGGGTGTAGTTCTGGATGGCTCGATCGTACTCTGAGGAAAGGACGCACACAGGTGTAAGCGTGACCTCACTGAAAGCACGTAGCCTCTCAGCCGCTTGATTTTCAGTCTGTAAGTCTGGCATCAGGGTGGAGGCGGGGCCTGGGTGGAGCACCTGGATGAAGGTATGAGAGGGAGAGGGAGCAGGCGGTTACCCAGGAACATGTTGAGCAGCTCCTCGTCCTGCAGCATGATGGCTCCTTTCACCAGATACTCGAAGTAGGAGTCGACCCCCGCTCCAATGCCGGCGTCCTGAGCCACCCACTTCTTGGACAGGATGTCGATGTGGTTCCCCACCTGGACAGGTGAGACAGAGACAGAGACAGGAGGCGTGTTTCTTATGCGGCTGCTGTAGACGATGTTTAGACAAGCAGACAGGTGGAGCAGGTACCAGTCCGATGTCAGATCTGGTCTTCCACAGCGCCCTCAGAGCCCGCCGAGCCACGTTCTCGAACGTCTCGTCTCCCGTTAGTCGACTCAGCGTGGCGAACTCCAGGATGAAGGTTCCCACGCCGGCAGTGCAAGTGACGGGCGTCTCGGTGGGACTGACGCCGTTCAGGAGGTTGACCGTCCCGTACGGCATGCCGGTGGCAGTCTGGAACGCTGCGGCCAATCAGAGAACACATCATCCGTCAGTTACTTCCATTATTGATCTCAGGTTTGATTAAAGATCAAAGTAACGTCTTCAAACTGCGTTTCCTGTCTGACCTGCAGTCCACACCGCAAAGCTGGAATCAATCAATTTCATTTCACACCTGCACCTGATCAGTGATGTCACTGATCATCATATTATCAAAGTAGTTGATGAGCTGATCGACTAATTGATTAATTGATTCATGTCATGGTAAATGTGATCATTGGTGGAATAAAAGACTCTGGACGGGTGGGGTCAGTGTACAGATCTGCCCTTGCTCCACCTCACACAGACTCCGCCTCTCATGGCCTCTGATTGGTCCTGCTGTTACGGAGCGTTGTCATACCAGGAAGCAGTTTCCTGGCGGCGTCCTCGGCCATCCTCAGCAGCGGTCCTGAACAGGGCCAGCCGGGCTCCAGCTCCATCCCCGCCCGACCTGCCAACAGGTGAGCCGACAGCAGGCCGCCGACCACTGCGCGCGCACGCACGCACACACACACACACACACACACACACACACACACACACACACACACACACACACACACACACACACACACACACACACCAGTTTGACTGTTAAAGACTGACGCAGAGACGTGACCTCTGATTCGTTCAGCCACGTCCGTACCTCTGATGTTGGTTTCGAACACGGAGGCGTTGACGTCGATGTCAAAGTCCACGGTGTCCTGGAGGAGCGACGCCACGCGCTGGAACTCTGTGTGGTTTCCCAAAACCTTCAAAGAACATTGTGAACGTTTTCACATCAACGCGGCTTCAGCCTCTGAGCCTGAACGCAGCATCTGTTCAACACTCAGACGTTGGTCTCTGCTGACGAGCAGCTGCGACCTCAGATCTTTACTGTATTCATGTTTGTGCTGAAAGAGAAGCAGAACGTCTCGTCTTACCAGCAGAGTGTCGAGAGCGTCGATCAGAGTGAGCGAGAAGCTGCGGGGAAAGATGGACGACGACATTTTGTGTTTTAGACAAAACGTTGAATATCTGCCCAAACAAGGTGTCAACATCACACACAGAGAGCTGCAGATCAGGGGCCCGTTGCACAAAAGTAGGATTAAGACATCCAGGAAGTGACTGAGCTGAGCTCAACCAATCCCAAACATGAGCGTCCAGCCTCAATCGACTGCACAAAGACCAAGCCAGGATGAGCAGACACGGATTCAACAAGCCAGGTGAAACCTATCCTGGATCAGTGTGTGCACGGCTTCCTCAAACAGACCCCGCCATCGATCACAGAGTCACAGATTCACCATGGCAACCAAAGTCCTCATGGAGGCTGACGAGGAGGTGAAGGAGCAAATTAAAAAGAAAGGCAACACCGCCACAGTTAGAGAACGGCGAGAGAAAGCGTGGCGAAGTATCGCAGACTGCCTGGATGCACAAATACCCACTGAGTGCTCCACTGAAACATCACAGTTACAATCCAAACAGCTGATTCACATCTCCGGAAACGTAGCTGCACTCTGATTATGAATCAGCTGAAATTGTAAGTGAAATTGTGTAAATGTAACTGCATCAGACTGTTTAACTCCTTGTTATACCATGGTCTGGGTGAATACTCCATTCTGATTGGCTGCAGGGTGTCCGTTAAAAAGTGTTGTGGACACCTTTAAAAAAGTTGCGGTCAAACAGTCTGATTGTTCTGAATTACTGCGCTGGCTCAAACGCTGGCTGGTAACAGAAACTGTCTTGATACAGAGTGAATGGTAAATAATATTTATAAAATGATTTAATTCAATTCAATTTATTTGTATAGCGCCAAATCACAACAGAAGTTGTCTCAGGACACTTTCCATACAGAGCTGCTACAGACCGAGCTCTTTATCTACAGAGAGCCAACAGTTCCCCCGTGAGGTCGGTTTAGGAGAGACTTACTTGCTTGATACACATTTAATGATCAGAGTCAATGGTGGATAATATTTCTTGCAATAAAAACGAAAAGGAAACTCTCTGTGGACTTTGATTCTTTGAAACAAAATGTCGCATCATCCTCTGGACACACACAAGCGGTCAGAGGTGCACTCGCCCTCTGAAATGATGCTTTGTATCGTAACATGACGCTAACAATCGTCTCACCTGGGATAAATAAAGTTGATCTTATCAGCTCAGATTGATCTGGCCTCTTGTGTTTGTGCTGTATACTGTGTGTATACAAGCTTGCAGGCTCCTGCATCCATTCATCTGTTGTTCATTTGATTTGTGCTGCTTTGTTTCAGTGTGCAGACGTGTTGTGTTACATACAGACCTTTGGATGTGTGTTTCTTCTGTGTTGTATAATATGCTTTGATTCTGAGTCACTGTGTGACTTCAGTTTGGAAAGAACTGATGCTTTGATTTATCCTGATTCAATAAAGGAACATCATGTTACTCTTTGATGTGTATTTCTATTTATATTGGATGTGTATTTTATATATGGTCTATGGGAAACTGTCTATCTGATGGTTGCAGCATCATGTAAAATCATCATTGATCTACAGTGATTGACATTAATGAAATGACTTCAAACTGAAATGAATGCTGCTCATGTTTTGTGTTAATGTGTAAATGATGACGTGGATCAGGTTGGATGTGAGAACAGTGTGTAGTGCTCAGTGGAATAACTGCTGGTTTCTGTTTGTGATGATGCTGACTGAGATAAGGGATGAGATTCAACAGATCCTGGAGCTTCACCTGGTGTGGAGCAGACGAAGCTCCACAGAATAAATCTCCATGGTAACTCATCCCATAACACATCCCACTTTCTGCTGTCCTGCTTTTGTGCAGCCTGATCAGGGATCAGCTGAGCCAGGATCACCAACATATCCCGGCTGAATCCCTTATCCTAGTTTTGTGCAACGGACCCTGGAGTGCTTCATCCTCAACATGCAGCTCCACAACACCATGATGTCACCTCACCTGCCCCAGGTGTCCTGTCCGTCACAGGTGAGCGGGCGGAGCTCGTCATAGGGGAAAGCGTTGTCGAGGTAACTGTTGTAGGCGTGGTAGAACATGGCTTTGATGCGCTGCCTGAAAAAACAGCAAAGTGTCCTGAAAGTGCAGTTACTCGAGTGCAGTACTTCACGAGTACAAATACTGAGTATTTCAGTTATATATAACTTTATACTTCTACTCCAACACACTGAGACAAAGTGCTTTTTACTCCATCACATTCATCTGACAGCTTTAGTTACTCTTCAGATTCCTTCTTGTCCAGTGAAAAGCTCGTATCTCCAGCTGAACTGAAGGATGAAGAGTTCCTTCATGTCTTCTTCAGCTCAGTAAACTCTTTAAAAGCCTCTTGGATCAGCTGAAAAAGCTTCATCACAAAGCTGAAAACAGCCTGTTTTTGGAGATACGAGGTTCTCACAGGACGCCGCGCTGCAAACATGTGATGATCTTCTAGAATCTGAAGCACTGATGAAGATTAAAGCAGCAACAGGAGATAAAGGAGTTCAATGAGCTGAAACACCTGCAGCAGGAACATGAATCCACGGACAGCAGATGGCTGAAAATACTCAGATAATTTGACTTAAATAAGGTTTGAGTGCAGGATTTTGGAGTATCTTCACAGTGTAGTACTGGTACTTTGAAGTACAGGATGTGAGTACCGCCTCCGCCACTGGAGCTCACTGTCTGTTCACCTGTGTGTCGGTGTGTCTCGGGGTTACCTGACACCGGCCATGTCCTCCTCGGTGAACTGACGACTCGCCGCATCGTTCAGCAGCCAAACAGCCAGCGCCACGAACACGGGAGCGCGCATGTGGGGACACGAGGAGAGCCGGGACAGAGACACGAGAGGACACGGACACAGAAAACGCGACAAAACATCAACAACTACAGAACGCTCAGTCTGCTGCCTCTGCGAAGCTGTCAGGAAGTGGACGATGTGCGCATGCGTCGCTATGCGCTGACGCAAGGCTAACCCGAGCTGCATTCAAGAACAAGCCACTACCAGCAACGTTAGCGAATGTAAGTAAATCATATAAAACCACGAACAACGGAGGGAACCGTAGCTGAATGTTTTCTGACCGGCTAGAGGAGAGCAACATAAACATATACAAACGTGTAATTATCATATATCAGCTGCTGTTTTGGGGGTAAAGACTAACTTTGAATACATTTTTTTCGCTTGTATGACAGTTTGAGCTGCATTCAACATCAAACCGTTTATAAACGTTGCATACATGTGCGTTTGGTAACACTTTGTAACAGCATTGATAAGCACTATATAAACATTTATTAAATTGTAATTTTTCCAGTGAAAAGGCCAAAACATTCAGTTTTAATTTCTCAACTGATTTCTTATTTATTTTATTTATTTATTGTTAAGTGAACATATTTGAGTCACCTTGAGATCTGAGAAATAATATTTTCTGACATTATATAGACTAATCAATTATTAGATTAATCAAGAAAAACCTGGCAGAGTAATCGATAATGCCTAATTTGTTAGTTGTAGGCCTCATTTCAGCCCTGACAGCTGCTGTGTGAAGCAGCAGTGGAGCCAGCGTCCATCTTTCAGTGCAGCTTCAATGAAAATACAGAACAACCAAATTATTTGAATTGTTTGAATTATTTTGAATATCAAAGCTCGTTAGAGGCTGAAGTGAAGAGGTCAGTTTTTAGCTTTCTTTGGAAAATATTCAGCGAGCTGCTTCCTGATGTCCATTTGTTCCAGAGCTTTGGATAAAATGGACAAAAGCTGCATCCTCGGTTTTATTTCTGCTGCTGGAAACCTCCAATAAAGCAGCAGCAGATGACAGATGAACGCTGCGTTCATGAGGACAAATAGTGAAGGAGGGCGTTAGCATGTAGCTTGGTGCTCATCCATTCAGGGCTTTGTTTACGAGGAGGAAGACCTTAAAATCGGTCCTGAATGTGACAGGAAATCAGAGCACAGAGCAGCTGAAACTGGACACATGATCTCCAAACTTTTTCCCTTTGATGTTTGAAACCTGTTCAAGACTCAGTCAGAAAAACCA